>NC_056743.1:300796549-300798668 GCF_019279795.1 Protopterus annectens
GGGCACATCTTCCCTCATCATGGCTTGGTGACTGTCTCAAAGTTGAAAAATTTTAAACAGGCATGACCCCCCTTGAAACCAAACTGGGGATTTTCTGGAGGTTGAATGCCCTTTTTTGGGGTCCATGATAATCCCTCCATGGCCTTGCAGATCAGGCTAGTTAGGCTATGGGTCTATAATTTCCTGGTTGGGTGGCCCCACCTTTGTGCAAAATGACGTACTCAGGCTTTGGTTGAATAGGGTGCTGCAAGTTCCGGGAGTTCATGTAGGATGCAGCCTGGGATATCGGTCCCATGGGGCTGTATTTTTGCCTTTGGGGGGGCATAAACTTGCCCTAGAAAAAGGGGGAGGGCGGTACTGGGGATGTCCCGTTTTTCTGATGGGGGGCAGGGGGTGGTTTTTACTGAACCTGTCTGCCCGGTTGGCTTTTCTACAATTTTGTATTGGGTTTCCCTTTCCACCAGTTCTGAAATTTGGTTCCCTTGAGATTACGGAAAAGGCCTTTTGATTGTCTTTAGTAGATGTAGTTTGGACTTGGTTTGCTTTTGGGGGAATTTTACTAGTGCTCTTATTTGCTTTTCAGGCTAAAGGGGATTGCTTTCCCAAATTTGGCACCTGCTCCTTCTTGGTCCTGGACAGCAATTTTTCCTTTTTTGGTTTTTTATTGCAGATGTCCCCGACAGGTTTACTCTTCCTTGGGAGGAGGATTTATCCTGTGGTATTCCTGATTCCCTGCAGCATTAAAGAAAATACTTTGGTGAGGTTTGGCATATTCCAGTTCTTGGAGGAGGTGTGAATGTTTATACCCTTTCCCTCAGGAGGTTTAACGCTTTGGGGAAGTTTTGTTTGACCCCCGTGAGGGTGGGGAATTTACTTTAAAATGACGCTTTGTGGTCGATCTTACCAGGGATGATACACTGTAGGGATGCTGAGTGGTTACTCATGTTGGTTAATACCAAGTCCAAGATATTTTCACCTCTTGTGGGTGAACCAACCGGCAGCTTTAAAAAGGAACCCGGGATTTTGTTTTTGGTTATTCTTCAGTCTATGGTTGGATATTTAAAAGCCCCCGGATCAGGGAAAAGGGGTTGTTTTATATTTGAAGAGGTCCAGATAGGTGGGGGGGGGCCTTTTGGGTAAAGTTGGGGCCTTAGGCTATGTTTTAAATGGGGTCTTGCAAGTTAACTGCACCCGGAGTGTTTCCGCTCATACTGTTTGACCAGCCTGGAGGGGGTATGTCTTTTATATTTACTCCACCCCTTGTTTGCTGCCCTGGGTTTTGGGGGCTGAATGTATGATAGGATGAGTAACCTGGTTTGCTTGCTGTCTAAATTTTTAACCTGGGTTTTTGACTTTTTGTCAGCATCTTTAGGTTAAAAATGTTGCAGTGTGCAGCATGGAAAACATTTCTAATTTCACACCCGTCAATTTTCCATGCGTCATCTAGAGATAGATCACCAGTCTGGCATTAACAAATTTTGAGAAAAAATGCATTCTTATAGTATGCACCCACTTGCACAGTACATTTCAGTTTGATCACTAAATTTATTTTTTTCAGTACATAAAATGGGAAAAAATAGATATGCGCTGAAGCAACCTTCCAATAGCAAAATGTATAAAAATCAAAGTCATAAGCGGGCGTGAGGGCCTGAGAACTATCTCAATTACCAAAATCAACAATGTAAGAGGGACCAGCAACAAAAATGTGCAGAAAAGCAGCAGATTAAAGTCCATAGGGCAAAATGCGATAACAAGGATGCTAGTAGGAAGGTTCGTTATTCACACAACATAGGCTCAATAAGCGCTTTCACCATGCTGGGCTTCCTCAGACTGTAACAAACCATCTAACACCACAGTCATTTAAATACTATTCCCGATCTAAACAATTATTCAATCACCCCTAATGAAATATTTAAAGAGGCCCTGAAGCCTAACACTCTTCTTAGTTAAAATACATTGCATATGTAGTTTAAAAACTCACAGATATAAAACACTTGTGAAAAAAAAAAAAAATTCTTTAAAAAAAAAAAAAATCAAAAAAAAAAATAAAAAAATAATTTTTCCCCTTAAAAAAACAAAAAAAAAAATTTTTTTCAAAAGAATTAATAAAACCCCTTTA
>NC_056743.1:300799168-300936668 GCF_019279795.1 Protopterus annectens
CCTTGATAAGTTTGAGAAGAGTTCATATATTTTTTGTCATATTCACAGAAGTTTGTTCATTTTATTTATTAACCAGGCTAACCAGCTTGATACAAGTCTTTCAGGGACAATCCAGGAGCATTCTCTGGTTAATTGACTTTATTAGTGACGTGCAATAGGCAGATGCAGGCCGAGGGAATCAAACCTGGGATATTTGTTTCTTGAATGCCATTTATTTTACATATTCAGCCTTCTTTGGCTGGTAAAGAGGATGCAAAGTGTTTATCAAATTGCAAATCTGACAGGAATTGTGACCATCCTCAGTGACGTGAAAGTGCAAAGCCAGATGAACTGCAAGTGCTCATTACTTCAGACTGTCTCCTTTTCTCTCCTACTGCGTAAGCTTCCTTTTTCTGATATTCATTATTGTGCTTCATTTCAATGTCCGTGATTAAGAATTATTGTGCAAAATGTTAATTGGATGTTTTTATACTGCAGTTTGCGAATGTGTGATTTTTATGATTTAAAGGTCTTTAATCCCCCCTCCACTCGGAGCCACGTATTACATTATTACTGGCCTCAAACAGATGTCCTACACTGACCGTTTCAAAAAACTCCAGCTTTACTCCGTAGCATGTCGCCTACTCAGAGGTGATCTCTGCCTAACATATAAAGCTATGTCAAGCCCAGAGCTGTTGGACATGCTACACCTAAAGCAATCCCAATCCCTCCGAACTACACACACTAGAGACCTAAACCTTGTCACCACAATAAACAGGACATGCTGGAGGGATAGATTCCTGTCCCAGAGACTTCCAGTACTCTGGAACAAGCTACCCATCTATGTCAAGCAAAGTTCCTCATTAGCACTGTTCAAGAAAAATCTTGATAAGTGGATGGGAAATAGGAAATGCACCCCGGGGATCACTTCTGTGGCTCTGCTCGACAGGGGTACAGGAAGATAACTTTCTTGGGTGGCATAAGACAAGGAACCTTGTTGGCTAGGCTTACTTAGGCCCTTGGGCCGATAGCCTAGTATCTACCTATGAACCTATAATATTTGCCTTTCCTTGGAGGTTTGTTCTTTTTTCTGTTTTTTTTTTTTTTTTTTTTTATTTTTTTGTGGCGTGGCGGTAGGTCTTTGCCGTACTGGAAGTGCCCCTGTTGGATTGTGGTTTTGCTGAACTTTCTGCTCCTTTGTTGCAGATGGAATGATGTTGATAGCTTAGCAATACATTCCTAAAACAAAAACTCTGAAATGTTTTGCTACAAGCACTTTTGGCGAAACTGGTCAAATCTTTTTACCTCATTCCTCTAAGAGATCGCTGGAAGTTTTCACTGTAACTTTCAATGAGCAGAGCCTAAGATTTTTGATAGAATCAAATTATGTCCTCACATTTCAAACAAATGTTCCTATCTCTAGAATCATACTGGTTGATAAAGAAGTGTAAATGTCAAACTCTTCAGCACAAACTATTTCTATAGTAGCAGTATTCTTTAGATTCTAGGTCTTAAAATGGGTTTTATAAGTCGAACACAGTAACTATTAAATTTGTAATATTTATATTTTGTAAATGATGTACAATAATGCAGCATCTACTCATGTTACACAGAGTTGTCGGGCACATTTTATTCACTCAGCTGAGAGCATTCATATGAGGCTAAGCTATTCCGTGTGCACTGCTTGGTTGCTGAGATGTTTAGAAAAACATGAAATCTGACAATATAAATAAATATTATATAAACTGCAATTAATTTATCTTTACTTACACTAGACAGAGGTCAAATATCAGTATGGTTATGTTTGTAATTCTGTAAGCTTTAAGATGAAATATTTTACTACTTTGTATGTAACAGGATTTTGGAGTTATTAATGCAAATACGTATAAGCAATATTAGAAGCCTAGAGACATCTGTAGGATTTAACTGCAGAAACGCTTGGAGATGTCACCTGCCTGTAACCCTCCTGCCCACTGTGGATACCTCACACACCCCAGATATACCAACTCTGAGGTCGCAGAACTATGGAGACAAGAGATGTCTCCTGTGTTGGTGAGAGTGGAAACATTTTCGTTTTACAGAAAGAGCATGTCAGTGCATTGATGATAAAAGTATGATTTTCTTGTGTCTGCAGGGAGAAAAATCCCTTTCGAACAGTCATGTTCGATGTCTAACCTGCTTAGCGGTAGGTCTCCATAAATGCCACTTTGATATTTACAAAGGTTTGAATGGCAGAGAATGTTTGTGTACTCAAGTGCTTGTTGTCAGCCTGTGTTAACATTGGCTGTGTTGACTCCATGCCCTTGTCTTCCTTCAGCCTTGTGTAATTCTAATGCTTCAGTACTATCCCCATGTGCTGTGTCTGAGGCCAAAAGGAAGCAAAGGTTTTCTGCTTGGACTTTCTAGGCTGAGCAGTGCAATAATCTCAAAGCATTGAATGCATCTCTCCAGTTTTGAGGTGTCAGCCAGTGCAGGGGGCTCTGCTGTTCAAATGCTAGTGCTACAGACCATGTCCCCCCTCCACAAGTAATCAGTTTTTTCATTTCATATTTACCAGTAGAACATCCTTCAACCCCTGTCAGTTCTATCACCTGTTGAATTGGGGACTGATAAGGAGATTAGCTTTATTTCACAGTCACTGTGCCTTGAGGCCCCAATACCAAGACAGGCTTGTACTCCCTTGGATACCAGTTTAGATTGTGGGATGTTTGGTGGACATTGTTCTTTTGGTTCACCCGCAGTAGGTTTGGATATGTGCTTTTTCAGGCTGGGGCTAGTGATCAAGTACCCTGTTGATGCCTGCATCTCCAGGCATTCAAAACCTTCTTCAGTGGCATCATTTGTGATCCTTTGTCTCCTGAAACTGGATTATGTGAATGGGGTATCTGCTCTGCTGGGTTTCTCTGTATTAGCTAGCATTCTTTTGGGCTGTCTTAAGCCTGGAATAGTCACTATTGATGGATAGTCAGAGCTGCTGTTCATATTATTTGTGCTAACCATGGTGGCATCAGCCAAGCCCCTTTTCTGTTTTGCATGTCCTGAGCACTCAGTGTTGATGAGATCATATTCCCAAACAAAACCAATGTCTGTGTGTTTTTAGCTGCAATATGAGGATTGCAGTCTGTCAATAATGACAGTACTTTTTTGTATTTTTTTTTTCTTTAGAAAACCCATGTCAGTGCAAATTGACTTTCTAAATGAACTAGAGTAATATCTAAAGGCCTTACTTGATTTGGGACCATTGTCCTTTATTTATTGGCAGTTTGCTTGATTCTTGAACAAAGAAGGTGAAAGAACAATGCAAGTTGTTGTGATGTCAAGTTCAGTTAAATCCTTTACTTTGCTTTTGCAGATGACTTTGTGAAATACTTTATCCACCCATTTTTCCATTGCTCAGGTTTCATCATGGGACTTGGACAATCCCGCTGCTCTACCTACTTGTGCTATTTCATAGAAAGGACAATATAACATTATGGTCATTCACATTTGATTATAGGTGCTTTTCATCTTTCTTTGGGAGCGTTTCCTTGTGTGGAGATGGATGTCACTTCAACTCCCTTTCATTGTGTTCTACTGTCATTGTGGAGTATAACAGAGAGGATACTGATTCTCATTTACCCCCCAGGATGACTCCAAATTCAAGGAGTTATTGGAAAGTGATTCAGCATAAGGGAAGTTGTGTCTATAAAGATTATTTTGATTCACCTAGAAGTATTCATGGCTGGATTGTTCTATGAGCATTGTTAGTGTCTCCTGAAGTTGCTTGGACCATTGTGCCACTGGCTCCTGTTACTATGAAGGCTGTTAGGATTTTGCATGATTTGAATTCAGGCTTTTCTGTCAGATACACCTGAGGGTGGGTATGTTGGTCACTGCAACGTCTTTAAAAAGTACTCGCACTATTCAAAAATTTGTTGCTCATCTGTAAGCAATCAGTGTCCCGAGGCTTGTTTTCTTTTTTGTTGAGTGAAGTGCTTTTTTGTGAGTTTTCCTCATTTGCATTGAGAGTGTTGTCCTGCTTCAGCCTATAGGTGAAGTTTTCCTTTAACATGCTGATGAGATGGCCTTCACTTTGGTCACCGTTGGCCAAAAGACTTGACATGAAAAACTGTTCTGATCGATCGTACTTTTGGATTATAGCTACCTTGATAATCAGTGCGGGGTTGTAATTTAGCAGAAGCTGCTGTAGGTTGACTGGCACTACAGTTGCTAACATCTCTGATTCTTGCTAACTTTAGTCGACTTGATTGCAGCTTTATTGAATGGTTTTCCATAGCCCAAAGATCTTTGGTCAAGAGGTCCAAGTCAACAGGGAGAAAGTGGCAAAGCAGGGTTAGATCTTGACAGTGGCTGCTGTAAAAGGGACCTCCTGGAGGGGACTGCTATAAGCTGCAGGACTTGCCCTCTTCTGAAGTCAGGAGGAGTGTTTGCCCATCCATCGGTTGGAGTAGTTTTCAGTTGTTACTGACCAATGAGCACAGGAGGTAATCACCAGGGATTAAAAAAAAATTCCCTTCACTCCCTCGTTCCTGTGTTTCCTCCATTGCCAGGTATCTCGCCACATTAAAGGCAGGCAGCCATATCAGTGGTGCATCCGTTAAGTAAGGCAACCATTCAGGAGTTTACGCCATACCATAGAGGGCAAAGAAGCTACTCCAAGCTCTTTGGATTGCCCTGGGTCTTAGGCCCATTCTAGGATTTAAGTGTCCTAAACACCATTATTCCTACGAATACTGACAAGCTTGCCTTGATTTATGTAATCCTTCAGTGCCCTGCAGAATTAGAGTGGATGCATTTTGCAAACCCTTGCGATTATTTGCTCATTACAATTCTGAAGCATTCCTGAAGGTTCCTACGCTTCAAAGACTGTACTAGCTGCTTCCAGTTTCAGACTGTATTTGGGTTCATTCTGCCCTCTGCTTGTTCACCAAATGCACGCCCATTGTTGCAGTGTACCTGCTGTTGCAGGGAGTCGGAATGTTTCCCCTGTCTGGTAGACTGATTTCTCACTGGATCCTTTCAATGTCCGCTTTTTCTGGGAGCAAATTTCCGAATGCTCTCATCCAGTCCCAAGCATTACTTGAACTGCACTGAAATCTCATTCGCAGCCACCTCAATGGATTGTCTTCACTGGTTATGAACTGAGATTTCTAGCTTGCTGTGTATACTTTCAAGAAGAGGACAGGATTCAAGTGCTAATTTTCCAAAGTAAAAGCTCTAATAGGCTTGCCTTAATATCTGCACTTCAGTTTTTGATGTTCTGAGGCTTACAGTGGCAGCCAGCCCCATGATGTCCTTGGTTCAGTATTGCATCTGAATTCTACAGTGGACCCACTTTCAGTGGTTAAAGGTAGTGGACTCAGTGGAGCACAAGATCTTGACATCTCAACTGCACAAGTAGTATGTTGCATGGTGGCTACTTGTCTGCACCCTTTTTATAAGCAGTCTTTTTCACCTACCTCCCCCTAAGTTGGGGTGACATTTGTCATGCATGTATGCATCATCCCTGGGGTGGGGCATTGCAGTGTGTGGATTGTGCAAGGAGTGCGTTTCCCCTGAGGAACTCTCAGTTCACATCACACACTTGTAGGAAGGCAGTCCTTCTAACCTTATGGTCTTTTCAGGAATCCCTGTCTCCAGGGATCTTACTCATTGCAGTGAGCAGTTTGTATGGTTTTTGATATTTGAACTAGGAAGGGGAACCTGATCTTATCTTGTTTAGGAATAGGCCATAAACATGGTCGGTGAATTATTCTTAGAATGTTTAAATGGGGTTCATATCTAAGTGATGAGGTTTTCAGTTTAAGATTAAATTAAGGAAAGGTTTTACAATTTATTCTCCAGAATGTGAACTAATTAAGAAGTTTGAGCCAGATAACAGTTAATACCACAGGAAAATGTGCGTTCTTGAGCAAAGGGTAAAAGAATAAAATCATATAATAAAAACTGCTCAGGAATAGAACCATGCAGATGGTAACAAACAGCATACAACAAGTCTCTTCAGACAAAGGATACACAATAAATCCAATCCAGAGAAGTAAACTGCTGTCACGACTTCTTTATAAAGACCAGTTCTCTGTCAAAAGATTTGGTCTTTATAAAGAAGTCGTGACAGCAGTTTACTTCTCTGGATTGGATTTATTGTGCGTCCTTGGGCTGAAGAGACTCATTGTATGCTATTTGTTACCATCTGCATGGTTTTGTTCCTGAGCAGTTTTTATTATGATTTAACTTGGTTCCAAAGAGGCTAATATCTCTCTTCATAAAAGGAAGAGAGATAATACATTTAGAGCTACAGAAATCTGCAAGGGATACTAGCAAAATGGAATGTAGAATTAGAATAATCACTACAGTAGAAGAGTTTTTAAAGCTATGGAACCAATTAATTGCCTAATGACATCCTAGCGAAACAGTTCTCCAGCAACACCAGAAGGAACAGGATGATTATACCAAAATGATTGTAGAGTTGTGGAAAGGAGGGATGATGGGAACATGTATGGGATTATTCCCATATTTCATTTTGATGAAAAAAAATCTTTTCCCTTTTATGAATGTTGACCAAATTGTCAGACTTAGAATTCATAAATCTTTCAGTTTCAAAGTTAAGATTTACTTATTCTTGGTTTAGCAATGAAGAGAATATTCTTAAGTTATGGAATAAAAGGACAAGTGAAGATATCCTCATGAGAGACTGGTTAAAACATTTCAACTATTTATGCAATGTGAAAATATATTCTTAGCTCTGGAGGATCAAAAATTTGCCACTTGGCGTGGAAGGCCGAGGGAGACGAGTGGCAGATTCAAGGTAATCTTTGAGTTATATATTTTATGTATAAATCCTATGACTGAATAACCAAGATGTGCAAAACAAAATAGTTCTCCTGAGATAGAACATATTCACGGTATGTCTATTCAATTATCAGAAAGGTTGAACAGATGCCTTTTCAAGTTGCGTAAGATTTTCGACAGGTGGGGAGAACCTTGATGTGAACTGTTTGCATCTAAATATAGTACCAAGTGCAGGGATTCTTGGTCTTATCCTAACATTTGCCAAATTTTCCATTTCCTCTGAAATTAACCAACAGTATATCCCTTTTCAGACCAAAGTCGTAATACTGCATATTGGCCCAAAAGGACAGTTTCCCTTTCCTACTGCCTTTGATCGATAAACAGACATTTGAGGCCAGCTTATGTGTCATATTCTTTAGGCAGGTTTCATGCATATATATTCACTCCCTGTGTCTCATAGTTTGGCTTCCCGTGTTACTTATCCTTTTCAGAAAATGTCATTTGTTTTAGTTTCTTCAGCAAAGAAAACCAGTGTCAGAAAAAGCATGCAAGTGGGCTCATTCTTGTTTAAATGGCCTGATTAATATTATCATCCATTGAGGAAACTCTTCTGTGTGCCTGCTAGATGTTTCCATGGTTGCTCATACCTTGGTCAGCCTTTGTACTTCGCTGAGTGGCAGGCCCAGCCTTGTAGCATCATCTACCTTTGTGGCTGTGGGGATAGTCCTATAGCACTAGTCTTCTGGGGGGTCAGCTGAAAATTTGCATATTTTTCTGAAGAATATGACTGCATAGTAAACGTTAAAGATTGCTGCACACTAATCAGTAGCTTAATTTCAGTTCTCCCAGTGTGGAAAATGAAACGGCAGTAAGAGCCAGTGATATCAGCTTGAGTAAAATTCAGTTACTGCCTAGTAAGTACGCTGCTTAGATGCCATCAGAGAAGAAATTCAGAGAACCTGAAAGAAAATCAACCGGAAAAGGTCAGGAGAGAACACTGGCTGGTAATAATTCTGCAACTGTACAGTAAAAAGTAGTTCAGCCTTCAGCTTTGGTGCAAAAGATGGATTCCAATAATGTAGAGGAAAAACTAAATCAAATGTACTCGGAGGTGATTAAAATGAAATCATTAAAGGAGTATATCAATGCAAATAAAAAGGCTGGTAAAATATAAGCTTTAACTATTCAGATGAACTGATGAGAACTGAAAAAATCAAAAGTTGGAATTAAGAAAAGGCTGGTTGAGTATGAGACTTTAAGAAGAGCCCTTTATAAATGTTAAAAGACAGAGGAGAGAAGAACTGAGATTTTCTTATGTACCAGAGAAACTGGAAGGGAACAGATGATATTAATTTTATGAATACGCAAGTAAGCAACTGAGCTGATATGCCACAGCAGGAGTTAATTCAAAGGGCATATTTGAGTGTATGCTCCAAACCTGGCCACAAGAAAGCAGCCAAGACCTGAATTAGTAAAGATGCAATCATACCAACAGAAAAAAGGTGATTATGGCAAAACTGTGGCAGAAGGGAAAATTAAAAATTGGAGATGGCAGAGTGTTGGAAAAATGTTTATTCACTGTCCACCAGGCGGAAGAGAAGCAAATTTATCCCAGCAATCAGGAAATGTTGAGAGGCAGGTTTGAGATGCAAGCTGCTGTATCCAGCTGTTTTCAGAATATTTTCCTAGAGGATCAAAGACCTTTTCGAATGCATCATAGGTTGAGGAGAAAATAACATTTTATCTGACAGGAAGTGAGCCTGCTAACAGAAGAGGACTCTGCTTCTCATTCTTCTGACAGTAAAGCTCATAGAGACTTCACCAGCAAAACCTCTTCTAATGCTTCAAAGGGAAATGCTTGAGACAGAACATGCACAGGAGTTGACCAGAAGAATCAGGAGCACCTTGGACTTGAACCATAGTATGGTGTTGGGTGATTGCGAACAGGATGAAGAGCAGCTACACTGAAATTTAATGAATAAATGGGATACTGTATTGCATCAGTCATGTTTATGAAATATAGCAAGTGCGGATGACCCAGTACCTTCCCCGATAACGGCAGATGCTAATTTGGTAAAATACCAAGTTCAGGCTGTTGAAATGCAGCTTCAAAGATGTAGAATTAATGTCAGAAGTAGCCAACAATTTCAACAAAATAGTTCAAAGTAATGCAATCCAAAAAACAGCTTTATTCCAAGGAGTAAAAAGCGCTTTCTCCCGTTCGTAACGGGCTTTTTCAAGTGTACTAATTGATTTAAAAACCATGCTTATATACTGCTGAAGTCATGAAAAAACATGGTTAATTGGCTGCAGTTAATTAGATAATTATAAATCTCCATTATAAACAAATTGTGATTATAGTCAACTTTTCAATATAAATGCTTAAAACAGCATGTTTCACCAAATACTGTTAAAATGCTCGTATTAAAGCAAAGATGAAAGACAATTATGCTACATTGCTCTGAACATATTTAAAATATTAATAACATTGAAAATAAACTTCTGAAAGTATCTTTACCAGAAGAATTAAAAACAAATGATTCCTAAACTGACTTATTTAAGTGCTGTGCTGCGACCGAGACTTCCTGTAAATGCATAAATACAAATACTACATGAAAACCTGTACGTGAATTGATCTTTAAATGCAAAGTGTAAAGTGAATACCCAGTGTTAAAAAAGACACCTAATGCAGGTACTTTGATGCCATTTTAAACTATGCTAAAAACTGAGAAATGAATAATGCAAGGTGCAAGGAGTATAGATAACCAAGTAAATAAAATTGAATATGACAGGGCAGTAGGTGAAATATCTACCCTGATGGGGCTACTAAATTGGATAGTGAAGATTATAACTTGTTCCTTTTAGCTTTTAAAATACTAGCTAAGCCCATCATTCAAACCTGGATATTTTGTGGCATTTAATCTAATTTGCCACATAAGTTCTTTAATACTAAGCGTAGTTTCCCAGTCACCTCCTCTCAAGTCTGAAATTACCTTGTCCAGAACAAAAAAACAGATGGACATATTGGCGCAAGTTAAAGAATGTTTAAAAAAGGCATTAGATTCTTTTTATTCTTGACATCATACATGTGCTCATATATTCTACGTTTTAGTTCTCTTTCTGTTTTGCCCACGTAAAATGATGGGCAGTTCTGGCAAAGCCCTATGTACACTACTCCTGAGGAATTACAGGTGTAGTGATTCTTAGATGTTAATGTAATTTTACGAGAAGGGATGTCAATGTGGTCAGAATTGAGAATCAATGAGCATTGGTGACACCTGCCACATGGAAAAGTCCCTCTCCTTTTGGAAGTACAAAAACTCTGTGTCTTATTTCTCGAACACATATTTCGCTCAAACATATTCTTTAAGTTGCTGTCCCTTTTTCTGATAAAGGAAATTCTACTGGAAAAAATGCCAGAGAATTCCTCATGTGATGTAACGATGGGCCAACAGTTTTTTATAGTGTTTCCAATAAATTGGGCATCCTGCGAATATGTGTAAATAAAATTGTGATGAGCCTTAAATTCTGATACTTCCTGTGTTCTGGGTGTAAAAGTCCCTACGCCTAGAAGAGGGGGAAAATATTGATCTCTTTTCTCCAAAATTTCTTCAAGAATGGCTTGAAAAAATGTGTGAGGATAACCTCTGTTTAAAAATAGGCCTCTGAGAAATTCTGCTTCCTCCAGAAATAAATCCTTCGTACTACATATTCTGGAAGCTCGTACTAATTGTCCCTTTATGATGCCTTTTTTAATGTATGGGGGATGCCCACTGTCATAATGCAAATAAGAATTACAGTATGTGTCTTTCCTGAAAATCTTGGAAACAAAACCTGATTTACTTGGAATTTTTGTTAACTGAATATCCAAATAATGTAAAGTTGTGTTGTTAATTTCATGTGTAAATCTAAGAAAATCTGTGGTACTAGACAAAACAACGCTTAGTATTAAAGAACTTATGTGGCAAATTAGATTAAATGCCACAAAATATCCAGGTTTGAATGATGGGCTTAGCTTGGCTAGTATTTTAAAAGCTAAAAGGAACAAGTTATAATGTTCACTATCCAATTTAGTAGCCCCATCAGGGTAGATCTTTCACCTACTGCCCTGTCATATTCAATTTTATTTACTTGGTTATCTATATTCCTTGCACCTTGCATTATTCATTTCTCAGTTTTTAGCATAGTTTAAAATGGCATCAAAGTACCTGCATTAGGTGTCTTTTTTAACACTGGGTATTCACTTTACACTTTGCATTTAAAGATCAATTCACGTACAGGTTTTCATGTAGTATTTGTATTTATGCATTTACAGGAAGTCTCGGTCGCAGCACAGCACTTAAATAAGTCAGTTTAGGAATCATTTGTTTTTAATTCTTCTGGTAAAGATACTTTCAGAAGTTTATTTTCAATGTTATTAATATTTTAAATATGTTCAGAGCAATGTAGCATAATTGTCTTTCATCTTTGCTTTAATACGAGCATTTTAACAGTTTTTGGTGAAGCATGCTGTTTTAAGCATTATTTTATATGGAAAAGTTGACTATAATCACAATTTGTTTATAATGGAGATATATAATTATCTAATTAACTGCAGCCAATTAACCATGGTTTTTCATGACTTCAGCAGTATATAAGCATGGTTTTTAAATCAATTAGTACACTTGAAAAAGCCCGTTACAAACGGGAGAAAGCGCTTGTGATTTACTCCTTGGAATAAAGCTGTTTTTTGGATTGCATTACTTTGTTGAACTATTTCGTTGAAATTGTTGGCTACTTCTGACATTAATTCTACATCTTTGAAGCTGCATTTCAACAGCCTGAACTTGGTATTTTACCAAATTAGCATCTGCCGTTATCGGGGAAGGTACTGGGTCATCCACACTTACTAGTTCTCAGTCTGACTTGTGGTTGCTTATATGTTTATGAAATATGCCTTTACAAGAAAAAGTGGCTGAAAAAGCCTGGATGTTTGTTTGTTGAACTTGTGGGTAGACTGTAAAACGGTACAGTGAATTATTTTCTGATTAAACTGTGAGCTTTGGCCAGTTAAGACCTGCATACAATCAACTGAACGCATAAGTGGAGTTAAGTAAATTTTTATCTGCACTTTTATCAAATAATACACGATTTAAAGTAATTTGTTTGTGTTGCATTGAGCAATAACTAATCTTGGTGGCTTTGAAACTGCCCGCCCCTCTTGTAAATTTGCACTTGGATACTCCTCCTGGGCCCATCTCATTTGCTCACTCAAAAAAAAAAATGTATCTGCTTTTACTGTATTTGTGTTTCTTCCTACTTTATTTTGCTTTTGCGTCATCTTAAAAGTACTCAATTATATTTATTACTGCTTGGTGTAACTCATTCTAAGCCTTTTAGTTTAAGCACTTGGGCTTCAGACCAGTTGTTTTACATTAAGTAGGTTTGTGGCCTGCACTGTGGTGGCAGGACAGGTAGCTTACATCCTTCTAAGTTGGGAACTGCTGATTGAGGGCTCAGTGTCTGTTATTCTAAAAGTGTATTAATTCTGGTTTAAGCACTTGGGCTTCAGGCCAGTTATTTTACATTAAGAGGGTTTGTGGTCTGCCCTCTTGTGGGAGGAGAGGCTGGACTCTGCCCTTCTAAGCTGGGAATTTTTGGTTAAAGGCTTATAGTGCCTGCATATTTGAACTGCTTCTTACTGAAATTGGTACACCTTGTTTGCTGTAGCATAGACTAGATCCAGGCCTGCTGAATCTAGCTTTGTTTGTGTGCTTGTTTGTTTGCTTGTTATTTCCCTGAAATGCTAATTCCACCTAAAACGCGTCTTTTCAGTGCTTTTATGGATCCCTAGTGATATCTGCATTGCTTACTGTACTTATTTCCTTGTTTCACTTGAAAGAAAGTTACTGTTTCTCGTTTTTGCCTTTAAGTTACCTGTAACACATTGCATTTAAGTTACCTGGCACTTGCTCACTAAAGCAATTATATAAGTCAGCACTAAAAAATTAAAAGCACTACACCCTCACAGACTCCCCTTGAGTACCTTGTTCCCCATTGACCCTTTTTTCAATTATAAAGGAATTCCCAATACTTTTCTAGCATGTCCAAAGGTCAGTTGTCAATCTCCTCTCCGGTCCAGCTGGTGAATCTGGGAATCTTGAGGCAATGTTACAACTGCCTCATGTACACAGACAACCCTCTCCTCCTCCCAACAAATTCCAACACATGTGAGAGATGCAACCATATAGCCAAACTGGAGGCTAAGCTCTCTCAACTCAGTACTGGCGTAACCAGTCAGGAGGAGAAGGAAACCACACTCACTACAATTCCAGTCTCACATAGACCTTACCACGACAGCAAAGCAAACACATAAACACACAAAAACATACTCGGAGGCTCTAAAAATCTGCCTAAGCAGCAGAGACCTCCAAAGCAGACACCCAAGCAACCGCTACCCCAAAACAAAACACTTGCAACACACAGCTCACAAAGCCAGTGTGCCGAACAGTCACAGCCCTTAAGGCTAAACACACCTGATACACTTGTAATAGGTGACTCTGTCGTCAGGCCCACTGACACTCACCAGGCTGAACAAGGAGAAGGTCATGGTGAGCTGCCTGTCTGGTGCTAGGATCCACCACATAACACAAGCACTCGGGTCACTCCAAGGCAAGTACAAATATGACTCAATCATTGTCCATGCTGGTGTGAATGACCTGAGATGTACCTCCCTGGACTACATGAAAAGAGACATAGAGGAGCTCTCTGAGCATGTAGCCTAGGCTGGTATGACCCTGACCTTGAGTAGCATCTTACCCTCACCAAGAATGATGCCACAATATGAAGACAAGATGATCAATTTCAACAATTGGCTTAAGTATTGGTTTCATTCAAAGGGGATCCAATGCCTGTCAGCCTGGGATGACATGCTCGACAAGCCACGATGCTTCGCTAGGGACGGCTTGCACCTGTCACCCCTGGGCTTTCGGATATTGGCAAAGGCTCTCGCTACCCCCATAGTGCCTTTTTTTTAGGCAAGGCTCAAAAGGCAAACCCACCTCCATAGGTATCACAAGGGATAAGAAACTGAGTAGTGCTACTCAACGCCAGAAGTCTAAACCTCAAGATGCATGCACTCGAAACTCTCCTTAGCATGGAGAACATCGATATCTGTGCAGTAACAGAAACCTGGCTCAAGGCTCCCGAGAGCACCCCAGCACTACCAGGTTATACATCATACCATGCATTTTGGCCCCAAACTTGGACCGAACCACAAAAAGAGGGGGGGTATCAATATTAGTCAAAGATACCCACAACTCCAGGTTGGTGGCACAGCATGAAGCATCAGAGACTATCCATGTGCAACTAACAGTGGGTAAAACTGCCTTCCAGTTTATAGCCTGCTACAGACCATCCTCCCAAACCCAGGAACCCCACTTGGCCTTCCTGAGAACACTGGAAAATATGAAGGTCTCTCCAAACACCATTATATTGGGCGATTTCAACTACCCAAACATAGACTGGGAGCATTACTCTAGCTCCAACACCCTAGCCCAAAGGTTCCTAGAATTTATAAACTCGGATGCTATGGAACAACTTGTTACCACTCCCACAAGAGGGGAAAACATACTAGACCTGATCATCACCAACATGGGGACTCTGTGCTCCAGACCAGAAGTGTATCCCTCACTGGTAAGATCAGACCATAAATTAATCTCACTGGATATTCACATCCCGACTCCACCCCCTGCCCAGAAAACCACAGTGAAAAACTTCTCTAAAGCAAATTTCACACTCCTCAAAACCGAGGTGGAATCCTTCAAAGCCCCCGGGCATGTGGAAAATACGGCCCAGACCGCAGAATCCTTTATAAATGCATTGTATGAACACCTTCAGGAATGCATGGATCATGCAATCCCAAATAAAACCAAGACCCAATCCTCCAAAGGCAGACTTCGTGTCCTATGAACCCCAGCCATAAACAAACTATACAATAGAAGGAGGAAGCTACTACATGATAGAGCAAAATCCCAAAAAGGGAAGGCATCTCTGATCAGTATTAGCAAAAAACTACGGGCACTCATAAAATTGTCTAAGGCCAGCTTCGAGAGAGAATTTGCACAGGACACTAAGGATAATCACAAGGCTTTCTTTAGTTATGTTAGGAACCTGGGTGGGAATTCCCAGATATGCTCAGAATTGGTCCAAAATGACAAAAAATACACCGAACCCACAGACATTGCCAACATCCTAGCTGACAGGTTCAGCGCAAACTCCCCCCCCACCAAAAGGGCAAATATCTATTCCCAGCAGAGTGCTGCCCCCCCTGACATCTCAGATGCTCAGGTAAGAGCAAAAAACACAGCATCAGTGGGACCAGACGGTGTCCCGGGCTGCGTCCTACATGAACTCCAAGAAGAGCTAAACCCAAACCTAAAACTACTGTTCAGTCTCAGCCTTACTACAGGTTATGTACCAAAAGAGTGGCGTACAGCAACAGTGGTCCCTCTCCACAAAGGTGGTGCCTCAACGGATCCTGGAAACCATCACCCCATAAGCCTGACTAGCTTGGTCTGCAAAGCTATGGAAAGGATCATCATGTCCCTCATAAATATATTTGGGACCTACAGACACTGGATCCTACCCAGTTCGGCTTTAAGGGCAGATCCTGCCTCTTAAACCTGGTCAGTGTCTTTGAAATGGTCACCAAGGCCATTGACGAGGGGAAGGTGGGTCCACACAGCCTACCTGGACCTCGCAAATGCCTAAGATACACTACCCCACTCGGGCATTATAGATAAGCTCACCAGCTTAAATATAAAACCCCTATGTCACTAGATGGGTTGCAAACGGGCTGAAGGACAGAACCTACATGGTTAGAATTGCTGGACCTATGTCGGACTCCAAACCAGTTACAAGTGGCATCCCACAAGGCTCAGTCCTGGGACCTCTCTTGTTTGGTATATATTTCTCGGAGGTACAGGCCAACACGGAAGGACTGTGGCTGACCAAGTTCGCAGATGACTGCAAACTAGCTGCCATAATAGACTCTCCAGCCGTCACAAGCATCCTCCAAAAGGGCCTCATAGAAACAGACAACTGGTGCCAGAGCCATGGCCTTAAGCTAAATGCCAAAAAGTTTATAGTCATCCCCTTTGGCAAAAACAAAGTGCCCACAAATTACCACATAGGTGGTAATCCATTAAGTATGGAAGAAGTAATTAGGGACCTGGGGACCCAAGTTGATAGCAATCTCTCATTTGACAACCACGTGGCCAAAGTGGTTAGAAAGACATTTTATATAGCCCACCTAATCATGAAGGAATTCACATCTAGATCAGGGGAGGTCATTGTGCCTCTTTACTCATCCCTCATCAGGCCCATAATTGAGTACAATGTCCCTTTTGGGATATACCTTACCAGACACCTACAGCAACTGGAAAGACCCCAAAAGTACCTCACCAAGAGGATCAAAGGGCTCAAACAGATGCCATATGCTGCCCGGTTAAAGAAACTCCAGCTCTACTCAGTGGCATACCGCCTGCTCAGAGGCGATCTGTGCCCGACATATAAAGCCATGTCCAACCCGGAATTAATGGACATGCTGCACCTCAGAAAATCCAAATCCCATCGAGCTCACGCTCGAGACTTGAACCTCATCACTGAAATAAATAGGACATGCTGGAGGGACAGATTCATAACCCAGAGGCTCCCTTCACTCTGGAATAAAATCCCAGTCCAGGTTAGGCAGAGTCCCTCATTGACTCTCTTCAAGAGGAATCTTGATGAGTGGATGAGGGATCATAGGTTTACCCCGGGTATCACTTCTGTGTCACTGTTAGACAGAGGCACAGTATACTAACCTCGAAAAAGGGCATAGCAAAATTAATTTAAAATGGGTGGCAAAAGCCATACACACTCTGGCTAGGCTTATAAATGCCCTAGGGCAGATAGCCTAGTATGAACCTATGAACCTATATACCCCACTTGGTCATTGATGCTTAGGACACTAAAAGGGAAAAAGTAATCAAGTTCATGATATAAAACCGTATGTTATATATTGTAAAGCAGTTTTGTGTAGTGTATAATCAGGGGAATTTTTCAGTGATTGTGTTAAAGATTTTAAACAAGTACCATTTTAGTTGTAAGAAATGTACACTTTACAGTATAATAAGAGAAGAAAGTTTGGAGAAAAGCAAGTTTGTTAATATGCAGTGATCTTGGGCTGCTGGTGTGAGTTGTAAAAGTGCACTTATATGTAGAATGTTGATATTTTTATCTTATTTTTATAAGGGTGATGCCCTTGGCTGAAACTATAAATGTGTGTTTTTGTAATCAAGTAGACTTGAAAGCCAAGACAAAATGAAAGTCATGTAAAAAAAATAAGGCTAAGTTTCATACATACGCAAAGATATCAGGTTGTTTCATCTCTATTAACACATTTTCATTGGGAGTCAAGAAGTCTGCAGCTGAAGGCAGTTGTACATTCTGTTCTGAGTGAAATTTACAAAAGATTAAATTACCGACTACTTTTATATGGACATTATATTTTTCACAAGTGGAAATACTACTGAAGCTCTGACTATGCTGTATAACTCAATTTGTGACCTACAAAATAAAAATCCCAGATTTAGCATGCATAATTGCCGGAGATTTCAATCAGGTAAAATTGAAGTTAGTATTACCACATTGTTACCAACGTGTGGGATTTGCTACAAGGGAAATGGCTCCTTGGACAAAGTATATACCTATGTTAAGTTGACATGTAAAGCCGTGCAACATCTGCACATGGATAACTCAGACCACATTACCATTATGTTCATGCCAGTATATAAAACGGCACTAATCAGGGAAAAGCCCACTGTGAAGCAAGTCATGGTATGGCCAGGAGGTGCAAATACAGCAGTCCAAGATTGCTTTGAGAACACAAACAGGAAGATATTTAAAGAGGCTGCTACAGTTGACCAACAGAGCAACATGAACAAATACACAGAAATAGTGGTGGCATATATATCTAAATGCATAGAAGTTGTGATGGTGAATAAAAACATCATTAAAAAAATAAAAAAACATAATTATCAGGCAAAGTGTACAAGCTTGCAAAAGAATGCAATGTGGCATTCAAGATTAATAACAAAGATGCTGTTAGGGTGACAAGGGCAAATCTGAAGAGAGGGATAAGGGAGGCAGAGGGCATATGGAAAGAAGATACAAAACTATTTCACCAACATGAGGGACTCCAAGGAGTATGCGTCAGGGAATAAAAGCTATAACTGAATACAACCAGACATCAGCTCAGTGTGAAGACAGCACAGAATTCCAGGATAGGCTGAATACCTTCCACAGCAGATTTGAAGTGAGGGAACTGCTTCAAGGCAATGAAGTGGTCATTCCAAACCAAGCTGAGGTGAAAAAGATTCTGTCTCAGGTGAATCCAGGGAAGGCTTTTGGGGCAGACAGCATCTTTGGTAAGGTGTTAAAGGATTTGCTGAACAACTGAGCACTGTACTGTTGGATATATTTAATATCTCCCTCAGCCAAGTGAAGGTACCAAAGTGCTTTAAAAACACAAACATTATACCACTACTGAAGAAAGCCACTCCCTCTAGCCTTAATGATTATAGACCAGTGGCCCTCAAATCCATCATCATGAAAAGCTTTGAAAAGTTGGATAAAAGCACCTGACAGCAAACCTTCCAACTGCACTTGATCCGCTGCAGTTCACATACCATGCAAACAGCTCCACAGCAGATGCCATCTCTATTGCACTGCATCTCACAATGGCGCACCTAGAGAGTAAGGACAGTTATGTCAGAATGCTGTTTATTGATTTCAGTTCAGTGTTTAATAGTGATCCCACGACATCTAATAGAACAACTTGTCCACCTAGGTGTAAATAACGTGTGCAATTGAATCCTGGAAGACCCCAAAGAGTATGTGCGGGCAAGAATTCCTCAGAGCATCACTGTCAGCACAGGAGTATGTCAGGGCTGTGTGCTAAGCCTGCTTTTGTTTACTGTCATGACCCACAGTTGTAAAGCCAGATGCAACACCAACCACATTGTTAAATTTACAGATGACACTACGGTTGTGGGCCTCCTCAGAAAGGAGAAGAAAAGGCTTGCAGGGAAGACGTGTGTTCTCTGATTGGCTGGAGTGCTATGTATAATGTTGACCTCAATTTTAGCAAAACAAAGGAGATCATTAATAGACTTAAGGAGAGTACAACCAGCTCACTTTCCTTTCATGATCAAAGGAGAGGTAGTGAACAGGGTAAAAACGCAAAATTCCTGAGGGTCTATATAGTGGAGGATCTTTCTTGGTCAGCCATTACCAGTCACATAGTAAAGGCCCATCAACTCCTGCACTTCTAGGGAGCTGAGGAAAGCAAGCCTTCCTCCCTCTATCCTCCACCTTCTGTGGGGTACCATAAAAAGTATCCTAATGTGAAACTTCATGGTGTGGTATGGAAGCTGTTCCCCTGCAGATCAAAAAGCCCTACAAAAGATAGAATTGTGGAGAAAATAACAGGATCTAAACTTCCAGAGTAAAAAGATCTAAACACGACATGTGGTTACAACAGAGAAACAAAAATAAGTGAGCATACACACCCTGCTTTTAAGCTGTTCACATGCTTGTCATCTGGCAGAAGATAGCACAGTGTACGCTGTAAAATGACTAGGTTCAAGAACATTTTTTCCCCTCAAGTGATTAGACTCTTGAACTCTGGTATCAAACTCAGGGATGCAAGATGCTGACAAGTCTTGTGATAACCAAACAATAGTGCAATAACAGTAAGACATCACAACCAACTTACCAGTTTACAAAACATTATGTGCAATACAAACTGCTAGATATTCTCAGAACATGAGAATTATATTGTGCAATAAGTACAGGTACAATAAGGAAACAATCAGCTGCTATAGTATTGTATAGAATTGTAGTAATAAGTAATTATATAACTGTCTAAGAGAAAGGTAAATGTTAGGTCTGATACACATGTAATTGTGTGTTTGTATGTGTGTCTAAGCATCTGTAATTGTATGTATTTGTCTTAGTTCAAGCATGATTCAAGTAATTTTGGTTAGACTTCACTAAATAACAATAAAATTTACTTTGACATTGACATGGAGAGGTGCTATCTGCTGGTGCCAGCAATTAATACTGAGAGTTCTGAGCATTTTTTGCTGAGGGAAATTCAAAATTTAAAGGTACACGGGCAAGCAGTTTAGTGAAAAATAGTTTGAAACTGTTAGAAGTGAATAAGAAATGGCAGCCTCCCTAGCCTTAATCATTTTAATGCATTTAATAGAACAGTGTACAGTTTAGCTTTATTAAGAGGTAGTCCATGCACTTTCTTAAGGCTAAAAATTAATATTTTCTGAAAGCCTAATTTTGTTTTGCATCTGGGAGGGGAGTATATATAAGAAAGAACAAACTGCAGTCAATGCAAGTGGAAACACAGGCCATAGCATGCACTTTAGCAAGGGTAATGTTACTTTTAGGTTAAGTAATGTATGTGGGTGCAGCTTCAAATTTATAGCAGTTCAGTTGCTCTTATCTGGAGTAAACTTAATTTTCTGAAGATATCCATTGTTGCATGTGTTCGTTTTAAGGTTGTTCTGAAAATGTATTTAGTTTTTTTTTTTTTTTTGGTCAGGGTTTTCATTAAAACAAAATTCTTGAAAAATGTGACATAGGTTCTAATGGAGGATAAGAAGGAAGAAACTCTTTTAAAAAAAAAAAAAAAACTTGGCAAGCAGTGTGTGCATGTAACACAAAAGTTGGAAATTCCCATTCAAAAAAAATGGCCATGTTTAATATGTCGGAACAGTAGGTTTTTATCTTAATGCCTATGATATCCATTTAATCTTTGAATGTTAATGACCTTATAGGTACAGATAAAAAAGGAAGAGTATTGAATTATATTAAGAAATGCAGACTACGAATAGTGCTGCAGGAGAGACATTTGGAAATAATTGTGCATGTGAATTTTACAAAAGGGATTTCAGGCTGGATATTCAGCAGAATGTCAGGGACAAATGAGTAATTATACTAATTGGTAGAGGGGCTGCAATAGTAATATGAGAAAAAAAGAAAGTGGTAGATCAGTGATAGTAATGGGGTTTTGGCAAGAAAGAGAGATTACAGTGGTCTTTATGTATATTCTACCAAAAACTGCTATTATGGAGCTTAAAACAGAAAAAAAAATTGGAAATCAGCTCTCGGCAGGTAATATTACTTATAGGTAGGGATTGAGACTGGATTTGCACAAGTGAGGATGTATCAGGGGTACCTTGAAGGAAAAATTATAAAAAGGGTGGATTTCTGAAGGAATGTATAAAAATATTTGGTATGGAGGATGTAAATTCATTGGTAGGAACTCTTGACAGCATTTACATATTCTCCAAGATACGATAACTAGACTGGACAAAAGCATATTTCACAGGAATATATGCATTTACATGAAAGCTTTGAGATGCATCCATTATCTGTTTTAGGTCGTGCACAGATCACACCTGTGCTAAAAAATGCAGGGTAATAAAATAAAAAATGAGACTGGCGTTTCCCACCTACCTGCTAAAAAGACAGGAATTTAAGGAATGGGTAGTAGAAATTATTCAAGTTTTTAGGGAAGATAGAAATGTCTTCAGTTCTAGCTAGTGAGTGGGATGAAGTGAAAATTGAGGTTAAAAATAGGTAGAAATAAGAGAGATAGTTGATAAGTAATAAGAATTACGTAGATTGGCTGACAAAGATTAAATTATTGCAGAATAAGGGAAATCTCACAGAAAAAGAAGTGCAAATGTAGGGTGCTAAAGAGAAATAAGAGAGTACGTAGGTAATTAATATGCATGAGTTTGCTGTTAAGTAACTCTTTTTTGATAACTCTAGAGCACATAAACGTTAAGCGCAAGGACTTCAGGCAACAGAAAGTCGAAAGGGTTGTCCTCAGCCTTGGGGAGCATATAACGAGAAAAATAACCAGAGATTCTGTAGAGGTATTAGAGATATTTCAGAAATGTTGAGAATTTTTCTGTAGAGCAAGGAAATATGGAAATCGGGAAAGAGTACAACTTGAAATATTTATGGAAGTCTTAATTTATGCCAAGGTTAGAGGTAGAAGAGGCAGTTAAGAATGGAGGAGATGAGATAATGGTGATGTGTAGTCCATCTTCAGGAAAGTCTCCAGGAACAGATGGTTGTATAAGTTTGAAAGTTAGGAGGGAAGAAAATGAAAAGACCTGGAAGATTTTAACAATACTTTTAAAAAGAGGACAAGCACCAACATCTTGCAAGAAAGCTGTGGTGGCTATATTACCCAAGGATGGCCAAGATTGATCAGACCAAGCTTCATATTGACCCATTTGATTTTTAAACTGTAAATATAAGGTGTCTGTCTATATTTGCTAAAAGAATGGCAAAGGTTTTCCCCAAAACTGATACATAGGGATCAGTGTGGTTTTGTGGGAGAAAGCAAACATTTGACAACTTTAATAGAACAGTGATCCAGAGGGATGCAGAATGTAAGAAAATACCATGTGTTAGTGGGTTCTGATCCAAAGAAAGCATTCAGCACAGTAAGCTTGGATTTTGTGAGCAGGGCAGTGGACGTATTTGCATACCCCTGATACAGTAATTAATTAGGAGGATATATGAATGATTGTAGACGAGAATTAAGATAAGAGGGGTTCCTCACTGATAAGTTGTTTGAAGAGAGGACACGGGCAGGGATGCCCTATTTCAGCTACATTTGTTTTATATTTAGAGCCATTTGCAAAGAAAATAAGGGACTCAGAAGTGGAAGGGAATGGATAGTATGTTAATCAAGAAAAGTTGTCTTTATTTGCAGATATTACTTTGTATTCTAAATCCAGAAAAGGATGTGCCAGTGTTGTGGAACATTTTGAGATGGTTTCAAGTCTTTTCAGGTTATAAAATTAATAAAAAGAAGACCAAGGCTATATCTGTAAATTATGTACTCAGACAAATTGGTTCAGCAATACCCATATGTATGGGGACAGGATAAGATTTACCATTTACGAGTATGGGCTCAAAAGAAATCTGTTATGGCAACTAAGGATATGTAGAAAGAGAGAAAGCAAAAGATATGGCAAAAACTGAGAAAGTGGTAGCTGCTGTTTGTGGATAGCAAGATTCAAGCGATGAAAAGGGCTTTTAGTCTCTCTAGTTTTACATGCAGGTCAGGCATATTTTTTATCAACCAGAGGAGAAGTCGTGGATGGTAATAGAGTTGAAGGATTTTATCTGGGAAGGGAAGAAGGCAAGGGTCAAGTGGTGTAAGTTGATCTGGTCAGTAGAACAAGGTGGTTTAGGATTACCTGAGTAGAAGGGATGTTTTACAGCTATACAGTTAAGGTTCATATAACACAAGCAGAAAGATGCAATTCAAAATGGAAAGGGATGATGATGAATCAGATAGTAAGTTCATGAAAGAGTGGGATTATGGATGCAGATCCTTGAGAATAATAACCATGCAGAATATTCTATTAATAAAGTTGCTGTATTCTTCCACTAGCTTACCCTTTTTGTAACAGTGTTTTTTGCCATATATTTTGCTGTAGCAGCTATTTAGTGGGAAACCCTCTCGTCTCATTAATACGTATCTGCATTCAGCTGCTCCCCCTGCCCTGCAACTGTGAACTATTTTAGTCACCTGCATCATTTTTCCAATTACACAGGTACTACTTTTGTTTACTCAGCCATCGCTTAGTCAAAACAGTTTAGCGTTATATCGGTTATCCTCACATGTTCTATTTTACGTTTTCTTAGTTTATAAGTTTCTTGGGTGTCTGGCACTTCTTTTCTGCCTTCCATCACTCCGCTCTTAAGTTATACGTCCTACATTTACACTTGACAGCATAATACTGAATCAATAAGACTAGTATAAGAACCTAAGTTATAGCATGACTCTGAGTTAGTAGCTTATTGATTGTTTTTGATGGCAGCTGCTAACAGGGTCCAGGTCCAGCCCACTTCGTTACTCTGCTCCCCTACTCTACTCAAATTCCCTCCCAATACACTACTCCTAAACTTAAATCCCGTAACTCTGCCCACTTCAAACTAGCCAGTCATTACCTAGTCTTATTCCGTAACGCACTTAACCACTAGGTCAAACTACTTATTTTACTCTTATCTCATTGCTTCACCCCATAATCTAGACTCACCCTATCCCCACACTCTTTGCTATCCATTTCTTTAATCCCCTATTAATCATCCTTCCTGGAGCAACCCCATCTAGTTAGATGTTTCCATTGTGCTTGTATACCCAAGTGTATTCTAACCTCTTACTCTCCTGATTTGTAAACCAGTTGTTTCACCTGCACTACTTCACACATACATTGCCTGTATGTCTCCCTCTAGTTCAGATTTACTTTCCTTTATCATAGTACCCTATTTCTAGTTCTACTATGTCATATTTTACTCAACTCTATCTTATTTATCTCTAAGGCAACTTTCGTAACCATCTTCCTGTCAAATTCATCTGAAAACTGCTCCGATACGTCTCCTAGTCTCTCTCAAATAACTCTGCTACTCTTTTCCAAAGTAAAAATTCTCCTAATAAATAACACTATTCTTTATATGCCATTAAAAAACTCCACCCTCCCCTTCTACTGTGTATTGATAGTTTGAGGTGAATACAACCACCATTTCTCTACTCTTCTATATTTTCTCTCTTACTTCTCTGTGGAGACATTCACCCTAATCAAGGTCCCACTTCCTCCACCCTTCCTACACTCTCCAGCATCAGTAGTTATTGTAAATCCCTACATGTTATAATCTAAGTATTCATAACAAAACTGACCTTCATGCCTGGATAGCTCTCAATAAATCTGATGATATTGCTGCCACCAAGACCTGACTAAAACCTAATATAAAAGATTCCAAATTCCTCCCTCCAGGCTACAATGCAATAAAGACTGATAGGCTTCACAAAAAAGAAGGTGGTATAGCAATCCTTTTCCCTAATATCTACGATATAGTCCCATACAAAGAAACCACCCCAAAGTTCTCTAATGGTGAAATTCTGTTCTCTTTTTCCTAAAAATAAATGTCAGTAGTCCCGTGTATTCCACTTGGGAGTAAAATACAGTGTACTGTCTTGGGTCTCTAGCACTATTAACAATTAAACCATCATTCTGGGTGATGTAGTAACTGGTTACATTTTTTTCTAAATTTCCATCCTCTGGTATAAACCTATTTAATTTCACTCAACGTATCACCTCTCCAGCAAGATTTAATAGGAGTATTAAGGATGGTTCCATCCTAGACTGGGTACCGGTTACTGATCCAACTAAAGTTTCCTCAGCCATAACTCTCCCAAATGCAATTAGTGATCAACTCCCAGCTTTTGTTCATAGAACAGCACCCTCCTTCCATAGGCAGCATCATTACAAACAAGTTAGAAATCTGACCAGTTTTAACCCACAGACGTTCACCAACATACTAAAAAATATGAATTGGAGCAACTTAAAAATGTCTTCCTGTGGATGACGCAGTGGATTACTTCAATACAACCTTTCTAGAAACATTAAACATTCTTGCATCCCCTAGAGTAAGTGAAAACCAACCTTGCACTATGGCTAACTAATCCTACTAAAGAAGTAATGCTAACTAGGGATAAAACATGGAAACAATGGCAAAAACATAACCGCTCATACCAGTTGAGATTCAAAAAACTGCTTAATCAAGTAAAAAGACAAGTGTCCAAAACCAAAAAAAGACTGTTACTTAAAACTTCAAACAAACCACAAGCAGAATCCCAAAAAATTCTAGACAGCCTTAGGGTCACTCCTAAACCTAGGCACAAAAAGCAAGCCTTGTACACACCCAGACAAAACACCAGATTAAATTGCCAGTCTCTGGCTCACACTTAATAAATTATATAGCAAACATCACTGCTAACTTTTCACAACTTCATCCTAACACATATTATACAAGAATTGCCACACTATCCCATCCCTTCCGCTTCCTCAACACCCTCACTTTCAGATGAATCAACAATAAATCCTTCACCCACATTCCCAATTGCTCCAGTTCCAACTTCTACTATAAAAAGGCTACTTCTGAAACTAAAATCTAGCTCCAATGCAGCAGACAAGCTACCAAAAGAGTGTCTAAAACTTGCTGCAGAAGCCATTGCCTCCTTATTTAGTATACTCCTCAACAGAGCCATCCAAGGATATGTCCCAAAACTTTGGGGAAAAAGCTTGTATTCTATCCCTTCGCAAAGGTGACAACTCGAATGGTATCTCAAACTGCCTTACTATAGCCATCTTATCTCCTCTCTCTAAGCTCCTTGAAAAATGCGTACACATGCAACTTCTTAATAACTAAATCCTATTTCCACCTCAACATTGATTCAGACCAAGCCATAGTATTACAACTGCCTTAATATCCTTCATCAACACAGACAACAAAGCCTGAGACTCGGGGAAAATTGTATCCACCCTATTTCTTCACTTATCAAAAGCCTTTGATACAGTTTCTCATTCGCTTCTTCTAATTCAACTCTAAAATACTTGTCTATCACCTCCCTCTCTTTGCTGGTTTTCCAGTGGTTAAAAGGCAAAACTCCCTATCTCCACATATTCACACCTCTACAGCCGTTCCCTCCCTATCTCTATATCTTCATACCTCTACTGGTGTTCCCCAATGCTGTATACTAGGACCACTCCTTTTCAGAATCTTTTATTAATCTTCACTCGTCATTCAGTCAGGAGTCTTTCATACAATATGCAGATTACTTTATTATATGTTCTGCAGACAAATCACTCCATCGGCATTTACATCAATAGAGACCTGGCTTTATAATAATAATCCATCTCTTAATCCCCAAAAAAACAAACTTATTTTATTTACCCCCAAGAAAAATATTCCCATAAACAAGTCTCCGTTCACTATACTTTCCCAGAGCAACACAAAAATTGAAGTCTAGTCACACAAAACTGATGGGAGTAATTGATGGAAGACTAAAATTCTACCTGCACATACAACACAACATAAACGCACCAAAAACTAGGCATCCTTTACAGACATAAACATTTCCTTACTCTTTCCACTAAACAAGTACTTGTTACCGCTTACCTACTTCCTTCTCTCATCTATGGTGCCTCTTTGCTTATCAACCTGCTGTCCTCCCTTAAAACAAAGCTTGAAAGCTATTCCAACAAAATTGACAAGTTTGCAACAAATGCTAGACATTCTACCCACTACTCCCCATTCTTACATTTACTGGAACTGGCTTGAACTCCCTCACTATTTCACCTACCTGCAATTAATTAATGTGCACAAAATAATTTTCAAACCCTCAGATTGTTCTGTATTTACCCATTATCTTCCCAATGGGTCTCTTAGATTTGAAAAAACACCACCTTTTGCAAGCTCAAAAGACTAACCTACCTGCAGGGCAACTATGGCCAGCTACTTTACTCTTGTGTGTTCGCCAGAGCCTGGAATGCCCTTCCATTAGCAATTAGAACCATTCAGAGTCGTGCTTCATTCACATTCTAAATTTTGTGAGAATACCTCTCAGCTAACTGGATCTGTACCTGTCCTAAGCCTCCTCCCTTCATAAACTGTCATCTTCTTGTATATACTCCATATTTCAAATGACTCTACTTAGACTTGCAACAGAATATTTTGCATAATGTACTCCTTTTCACTTTTATTAACTATTCTGAAATCTTAAGATTGCATGTAAGTGTACCCACTATATGATTTTACTGTTTTACTCTCTGCTTTAACTAGTTGTTAATATTTGCCTATGTATGTATTTTTATGTAAATTTCCATATAGTCAGTCCTGTAAAATGTTATATTTTGTGTAAATTTTCATATTGTTAATTCTGTTAAATGTGTTTTTTATGGAGGGCTCTTAATGGCCCAGTGGACTATCCTGTAAACAAATGCCAGTCAATAAGTAAAGTAGCCAAAAGTATTGTTAAGAACTAAGCCAGCACAAGAATGGAGAAAGGAGATTTTTGCCATTAGGGAAGATAGCAAGTAGGAGGTACAGAAAATAGGCAAGACAAGGTATTGGGAGCAAATAACTAGAAAGGGAAAGGTAGTAAAGTGGGATGAGCCAAAGACTACATTTGGACTACAGGGTAGAAACTGCCTTCCTTACCCGGAACTAATATTAGAGACTATAGGCAAAGTGAAAGGTCTGTGGTTTATGTTCACACACAGAAAAAAAAACATTACAGTGAGCTTCTACTAATCGAATGTTAAACAGTGAAAGTTTAACATTCCAAACATGCTTAACAGCAAAAAATAATTCATTGAATGGCCATAGTTTTCCAACAACCATCAAGTACTGCGATGCATAAGTTAAGCGAAGGAACTTTTTACATTTGCCCTATTCCCTACTATAGTGCAGTCTTGGAGTTGGTATATATAGTTAGGGGGTGTGGGGGGTGCAGCCTCCCTTGGTTGGTTACGTTCACATTGTTGGCCAACTATGGCCATTCAATGAATTTTTTCATTGTCAAGCTTTTTCAGAATGTTAAACTTTTGCTGATTAACGTTTGATTAGTAGCTGTTCGCTGTAAATTGTTTTTGATACCCAAAATCCTGCTCTGTTGGAGATTTTAGTTGAATCTGAAATGGAAACTGTTGTTAAGAAAGGGATAATTAGTAGGGCATGTAAAATATTGCATGTTAACTATAAAAATCAATCAGAGGAGGTTAGAAAAGATTGGGTAGAGGGACTGGAAAAGCAATTTATAAGAGAGCAATGGGAGAACATGTGTATGGCTCCAAAGTATGCAGTGAAGTCCAGAAGGTTTAGGATCTTTGCTTAGAAGTCTTTCTGTTGGTATTTTTATACCCCAAGCAGACATCAAGTAAGTTTTTATACCCCAAGCAGACATCAAGTAAGTTTTTAACGGGTAGATGACAAATGTTGGAGGTGTAATGGGAAGGAAAGAGTTAACTGGGAGCATATCTTTTGAGAGTTTAATGAGATGGCAGATTTTAAAAATTCCCTACAGAGTACTCTTAGAAATATTAGGTGAGCAAATGGCTGTAACCAAGAATTTTTCTTTTGAGCTGAGACATAGGATCTGAATTGCGTAGACATAGTAAGACTTTATCAAGTTTAATTTTGTTGGCTACCAAAAAAGCAATTACTAGAAAATGGAAATCAAAGTCTAAACCCACTGTATGTGATGTATTGAATATTATGTAATACACAAAAGTACTGGAAGAGGGATCTTTAGAAAAGGAAATGAGCAAATTAAATTGAAATAAATGGAAATTGGAGAACAATATATGCAGAATAATGCTCAGGAAGAGGAGGGTTGAGTTTTATGGGAAAGCAGGGATTCAGCAATTTAGGTAATGGTGGACAAATGGCTACAAAGAAAGAAGTGATGTATAATGTAAATGGAAAAACAGTTTATAGGGTTTCTTCTCTGTTAATATATATTTGCCCATGCAAGTGATAATGTTGTTTTGTCTTTCGCACTAATGATTGGCAGTAGATTTTTATGAAACACCGAGGTGCCAGGTCGACACCCAACCTTCAACGAAGGCACGCCCATTTACGCACGCATATCTTTCGAGCGCTACCCAACCGCGGGGAGGACATGCAGACTCCACACAGAAAGCACTCCCAGGCCCAGCTGAGAATCGAATGGGAGAACCTCTTGCTGTGAGGTAACAACACTACTGCCGTATCACTGCGGCAACATGTAAGTGATAATGTAATGTTTAAAAAAAGAATGATTGCATAACAAGAGAACCACTGTTTGATTTCTATTAGAGGTAACGTGTGGATTATTTTCTTTAATTTATTCCATTTTGTACTGCACTTTGAGACTTTGATGAAAGACATAGCACAAATGACGTTTTAAGTAATTTGTTGGTTGATTGCGATGTGAATGAAAAGACTACCAGTGATCCTTTGGTATAATATGCATGTCTGGTTTAGTGCAGACATGAACATTATGCAGAATAGTTGGAATCTGCGACAGTATCCAGGAGGTGTATTTTCATGGCTCAACCAATAGCCTGTTATTGATATGATAGCAATTTGAAGTATTTATGTATGTAGTACTAGGGGGAGGGGAAGATTCAGTTTAATTCCACTGTTTTCTATGCACACACTGCATGAATAACAACACTGATTGAGAACAACTGCAACAAAAATATGAAGACTACCCTCATGGATTTGCTGTCACTTTTTACTACCCTCATGGATTTGCTGTCACTTTTTACTACCCTCATGGATTTGCTGTCACTTTTTACTACCCTCATGGATTTGCTGTCACTTTTTACTACAGTACATGAATGATTAGTTGATGGGTGGCTTGTTCCTGAAAAAAATGATTACTAAATGTGCATGCTATATTTGGCAACCGTAGGGTTGTAGTTTAGTTTATGCAGTTCAAAACCTTAAGGCGTAATCACAACAGTGACATAAGCTTCCATTTCAGGTGAGTGACTATACAGTCTGTGGCTGACAGAGTGGTGACTTAAAAATTACAATTATTGAGTGTATTTTCATACTGTATTTTTCTGATGTGTTTCGTTGTCTAATTATCTGTCACTGTTTTAGAGGAAAGTGCTACTGTTGGGCACTCACAGAAAAAACATTTTATTAAATTGCAGGTGCATGTACCACACACATTTCCTGGCCTCCAGCACACCTTTTGTTTGTGCTCCAAACCTTCTGTATGTTTTTAAACCCCTCTTTTCTCAAGATTAGCCACAACTGTGAAACTTGTAGATGCTTATTGTGTATCATTGTCTTTCTAGTACAGTAAACCATTTTTTTTTTGCCATATTTTTATGTAACTGGCTGCTGTTGCTACTTCATACAACAGTTTCCTTGGGCCACTTGTATAGGAAAACGGGAGTGGTATGGGGTTGTTTGAAACCATCCTTACATATTTCAGACAAAGGGGTTTTGAGACATTTTTCTAACACCATATCACTTTGTACATCATGATACCTACCATTGTATATATGAAGAACGGAGATACTGCCAGCACAGCTATCTGGAATTTTGTAAATATGTCATTTGTGAATATCAAAGTAATTTATCCAAGATACAAGTGTTACAAATGTATTAGAACTGTATGTCATATAAGATGCTTGTGTGACAAATGTATTAGTATGTCATGTGTATATTGAACTGATTTGTACAGATGTTTGTGTTGAAAATGTATTTGTACATTGCTTGTGCTTAAAATGCATCAACGGTGTGCCCTACTGGAAAGAACTGAAGTGTACATGCACTATTGTAACTGTTTTCAATTACATAGCATTTACATAATATTTTTAAATATTTAAAACTGTGTACAATATTTACAATAGCCTGACAATTATATACACTGTTATTAAATATAGAATTAACAGATCAGTTATCAGAGATACAGTACTGATTATTGCTGAGTGTCCAACAAAGATATAACTTTCTTCCAAGGATTATTTACCAATGGCCTGGGATAGATTTGTAGTTCTTTGATTTTTATTTCCATCGATGCAGTTGTCTTCAGTAAAGTGTAGAATTCTTCCAAGGTCGGGGGTGTATTTGAATTCCACCTTCTGGTTATGCATTTCCTAGATATAGCAAGTATTGTCCATAACAAATACATATTTGTCTTATTCAGGTAGGGACCTTCATTTTCATTTAGTGTATAATCAATACTTTAGTTAAGGTAAAGGATTCATTAAATAAAGCTTGTAAAAAATGATTGATTCCATTCCAGTATGATTTAATTTTATTACATTCATAAGTGTCGAACCCTGGACCATGCACACTATAGGCATGGGACGTACCACTAAGCCATCCGAGGTGTACGTATAATATAAAAAATATGAATCCAGTCTGCTTTATTTGACTTTTCACACCTCCAGCAAAAAACATTTGTAGTAGTACTGATCTTTTTAATTCTATCTGGTGTTAAAAATGCTCTATAAGTATTTCCAGTTAAATATTTTCCAGTACTGTGTGTTAGAGGTGTAATTAACTGATAGTAAGATGTTAGTTTTAATTTCTTCTGTTAACTGCAATGACTAACCGTTTGTTAAGAACTGCCAGTATGATGGTTTGGGAATTGTTTTATATGTTAACTCTTTATATAGAACTGAAATGGAATTTTTCTTTTCACAACTATTCTATATAAATGCATACAGAAAACTTATTAGATTTGGAATATCTTTAAATGAGGAATTATTAATTTGCATAAATCTTGAGTGTACATTAGAATGCTTTGTAAGGTTAACCAGTCCTGTGTTGGAATATTGTAAGCAGTTTTTATCATATGTATATCTAAAACATTTAATTTATTTACACATTGAAGCCAGCATAAGAATCCATTTTGTTCCCAGGAGATTATTGTTTCCCCTATATATTTTGTGACGAAAGTTCTTAGTGATGGTAAATGGGGTTAAAAGGTCAAACCAAAGTTTTAGATCTATGTTTGCATTGATAAGTTTCCTAAAGGAATTGATGTAATGATTAATCAGTGTTGTTTTAGAAGGTTTTGTTATATTATATTGTATATTTATGCATAGTATGTACCAGGATTTGTTTGATTTGTCTACTATTAAAAAAAATTTTTAACAGATTAAATTCATTTGTTAATATGGCTGTTTTTAATTCTTTCCAGTTGGCAAAATAACTTGGGTTTATCCAGTCTATTGTAGTTTTAAGCACAGATGCTTTTATATATGTTTCTGTTTCTGGGAAGTTCAATCCTCCTTGTTTCCAGGGTCTAATGTGATGAGTTAGAGCTACTCTATTTTTTGGGGATACCATAAAAATGTTATTAAACATGAGTTTATTTCTTTAAGAATGCATCTTTCAGGAATTAACTGTATTGCTAATGTTACATATAGTATTTTTGGCAGTAAGACCATTTTTATTAATTGCAATCTGTCTTCAAAAGTTAATATAATTTTGTTCCACTTTTCTATATGTATTTTTGTTTCAATAATGTTTTTATAATTAATAATGTTTCATTTATATTTTTGCATAACACTATTCCTAAATAATTTAGCTTAAATTCTTTTTTTTCCTATGATGGATTTATCTGTAACTTGTAGTTCTTTTTTCTTATTTAAAAATAGACATTTTGATTTTGATCTGTTAAAGTGTAGACCTGAAATCTTATAAAATTTCTCCATTACATCTTCTAGCTTTCCTAATGACTCTCTGGAGTTTGATAGGGTTAATAAAATATCATCAGCAAAAAGCATTATTTTAGATATGTACTAGTCATAGACTTCTATTCCTTTTATTCTTGGATTATTGCGTATTATTTCTGAAAGTATTTCTATAGCCAAAGCAAATAAAATAGGAGTTATTTAATACCTTTCGTTATATGGATAGATTCAGAGGTGAAAGGACCTAATTGAATGTAGGCTAAGTTATTAATATATATATTTTTTAGTAATAAGATGAAGGGAGGAGGAAATTCAAATAATGCTAAAGTTTTAAATAGATATTCCCAGTTGAGGGAATCAAAGGGTTTTTTTATGTGTAATCCGATTACAAGCGTTTCTCTGTCTTATTCACATAATCTATAAGAGTAAGTATCCTTTTAATATTATCATGTGTGTGCCTGTTCTATAAAAATCCAGTTTGATCATTATTGTCTTTGAAAGTGGGATTTTCATTCTGTTAGCTAGGATTGAGATGAATATTTTGTAATCATTCAGTAATGATATAGGTCTGTATGAGGTGCAGAGGTCTGATGGTTTATTATCTTTTAGAATTGGTGTTATGAGAGAATATTTCCATGAGGGTGGTATTTTTGCTTCTGAATGGAGTTCTAGCAAAGTTTTATGAAAAAGGGAGATTACTGTTGAAGGGAAGAGTTTGTAAATTTCCATAATTATACCATCTATCCGTGGAGCTTTGTTTTATTTACTTTCTTTTATCTTGTCAACAATTTCTTTGTAGGATATAGGTTTTTCTAGGTAGAGTTTTAAGTTTTCTGGAATTTTTTTTTTACATTGATAAGGTTTGTATCTAAGTTTGGTTGGTATCTAAATCTTCTTTTTTGAAGTGTTCCATATAATGAAACCGAAATGCTTCAAGGATGTCTCCTATATCTGATGCTTTTTTTCCCTTTCATTTCATGATATATGCTACTAATGTCATTTGCTTTAGACTGTATTTTAATTCTTGTAGATAAGTTATGTAGATATCTGGGGGAGGTGGCTAATGAGTTTATTTTTAATTTTTCTAAGACTAGACAAGTTTTGTGTGTTAGAATTTCATTATATTTTTTATTTAATTCCTCTATTTCTTTTTTGACTTCTGGACAATTCTTTTTTTTTAGATTTTGCTGTCAAGAGTCTGGTTTGCAAGTCTAATGATTCAGATTCCCACTCTCTAACTTTGTTTATGTACCAGCTAAGGGTCTTGCCAAATAAATACGCTTTTAATGAGTCCCAAGCCATGACTCTACTTATTTCTGTTGTTTTATTTAATTTCAAGAAATACTTGTAGTTCTGACAACATCCAGTGTCTGAATTCTTTAATTTTCTTGATATATGATGGAATTCTAGTTGAGAGGATTAAAAGTTTAAACTCTATTTGGAGCTTGATTATCAGTGAGTTATGATCCGAGAAGGGGCATGGAACTATTGAGAAGTTGAGGATTTTTGTTTGTAAATCTTGAATTATGAATAATTTGTCTCTTGTGGTTTGCATTCCAAATTTATGGTCTTTATGGGAAAATAATAAGGATTTATCTTTTACTTTAAAAGTGTCTATTAAATGAAGTGAATCAATCCATCTTTTTAAGGATTTTGAAATAGTTGCTATGCGAAAAGACTTCTTGGTGGTTTCAGAAGCTTCTAATATATAATTAGTCTCCTCCCAGTATAAGATTTCCTTTATAATTGTTGGAAATAAAATCTAGGTGTTTTTTAACCTTTCCTGCTCCAATTCCTGGGAACCAATATCGATTAGCTAAGGTCCATATTCTGTTAAATTTAATTATAACAAATGCTACTAGACTTTCTTTGTCTTCATATTTATAAATAACTTTGAGTGATTGTTTTTCTTCCAGAGAATTGATGCTCCTTTTGTCTTTGTTCTGTAGGAAGATTGAGCTAAGACTGTATAGTCCTTAGGGTTCCCAAATAAAGCTATCATTAGTCTTAAAATGCATTTCCTGGAGAAATACTACTTGTGCCTTATTTAGATTTAAATATTTTAGTAAGTTTGATCTTTTATTTGCATTATTTAAGCCATTAGTATTTAATGATAAGAATGTTAAATCCATTTCAAGTTATTGTTGGAAGAAACTTTTTGCTTCTTTTTTTTATTTTGATAACATAGAATGTTATTTTTATGTGTGTAAACTTGGGAGTGTAATTTAATGTTCTTCTTTAAATACAAGTAGGGTAAAATTCTGGTCAGGCTTTAAAAAAGTACTTCTATAAAACATTAATTCTAAAGTATCAAATACAAGTAAATATGAATTTTCCATTAAAAATGGAATGAAAGTAATTTCTAATCCAATAGATAAAGATAGATCTATTGGATTATCACTCACACCTTTAACCAACAATATCAACTGAGCTCCATATGTTAAATTATTATATGGAGAATTTTCTTGAGATATGAAATTCTATATTAATCTATTATTGTTCTATAGTATTTTATATATCGGGATGGAATGTTAGTGTAAACAATTATGTTGACTAAGAAAATATCCAATATTTAGTTACCCTTAAGAGATCCCAAACATGTCAGATACGTCATTTTGGATAAATTAAATGCAACAGAGGAGCATACACTAAATAAGCCAACAACAAACGGATTATTACTAAAATAATTTGACTAAAAGGACTATACAGGAGACAGAATGATTTACCAATGAAATATGAATTTACTGTAGATGTACTGTCTTCCTTTACTTTCCACTCTTCAGCTCACCAACTTCAACTTACAATTATGAAAAGACATGGCTTATCAGTGGTATCCTGACTGAGTAGAGGCACCCTACATTCTGGTGTGCAGTGCTTTTACATATTTATAGATTTACAAAGCATAAGAATGAACTATGATCACCCTAACAATTCCCATCCTCCATAGGGCACCTCCTGCTTCCTGAATGGGTAATCACATCAGGTCTAGAATGAATGTGAAAGTACCTATATGGTAATCAAAACTTGCCTTAGGTAAGTATTATTCAAATAATATTTAGAGCATCTTAGAGAGTTCTCGGGGCAGTTAGAATACTCTTAAGCCTCTCCTCCCTTGACCAAAAACAGAGATTTCCCTTCCATTTCTTTCACTTGTTTTAAATCAGTACTAATAAAAGAAATTCAGTAAACATAGGTAAACAGAAATAACATTCAGTAGTCTGTCTTGTACATGACTTGCAATCCATTAAACAAGTCAGTGACGAACATCACTTTAGTAAACATTATAAAGACAAATTAGAAATAATTTCCTACCTCTCTAAATTTTCTGACAAAAGCAAAAAGTTAACAATAAGCTATTTTAACTAAAAGTATAAAGCATTTCAAATTTTCGTTGCATGTATACATTTCTGCTTATATTGTAGAGTCAATAGCGGTCTTTGAAATCTGTACAATACTTCACTTCTTCAAATCATTCCTTTTTCAATTCAGGTTTTGTTTTGTGAAAACAGCATTAATATTTCAAGGGCACAATTAATATTTAGACTGCTGTTTCAAATAAATAACTTATCAGTTGCCAATTGAGTTAGTTTAGAATGTGTGGTTAGTGCAATATAGCATGTTGCAAAAATATGTATTTTTTCGTGTGCACGTGACATATATAATGTAGCATATATAGAGCAGATAGCATATGGATTCAGGTTGTTAAAGTAAATTATGCTTATTAATCAGACAGTTTCATTTAAATTCACAAGTAATTTTGGAGACATTTCAGTTGAGTTTCCAGGAATGTGTAGTCCAATTTGAGTAACTGAGTCCACTTTTCCTCATAAACATGTCACAATTCATTAAACTAAGCAGAGTCTAACATCTGTCCAATAATCATTATAAAGCAAATAATAGTAATTTCCTAGCTCTTCAAACTTTGATATCGCAAAATGTTGACAGTAAGCTATTTTAACTGGAAGACTAAATCATTTCAGTACTGCCTTGTGAATATTATATTTTTACTTTTACTGTAGTGTCAAGAACTGTCTTTGAAATCTATGCATTACTAGGTTCATAGGTTGGTACTAGGCTATCAGCCCTAGGGCCTATACAAGTCTAGCCATAACAATTCCCTGGCTATTTCTTCCCACATTATTTACTTTCCTGGACCCCTGCCTAGCAGGGCGACTGACGTGATCCCTGGGGTGAATTTCCTTTCTCCCATCCAATCGTCAAGGTTCCTCTTGAAGAGGTCCAAAGAGGCACTCTGCTTGACATGTATGGGCAATCTATTCCAGAGTCTGGGGAGTCTCTGGGTCAGGAAACCTATCCCTCCAGCATGTTTTGTTTATTGTGATGACAAGGTTTAGATCCCTGGAGCGTGTAGCTCTGAGGGATTGTGATTTCTTTAAGTGTAGCATGTCCAACAGCTCTGGGTTTGACATGGCCTTGTATGTTAAGCAGAGATCGCCTCCAAGTAGACGATATGCGACAGAGTATAGCTGGAGTTTTTTAAGGCGGTCAGCGTAGGGCATCTGCTTTATGCCTGTGATTCTTTTAGTGAGGTATTTCTGAGGCCTCTTTCAAGTCATTCATTTTACAGTTCAAATTATATTTTGTCAAAATGTAAGTAGCATTTCAAGGTCTCATTTAATATTTAAACTGATATTTTAAATGAATAGCTATCAGTTACCAAGTGAGTTTGTACAGAGTGTGAGGTAACTGCAAAGATAACATGTTGCAAAATGTAATATGTATCTTTTCATATGCTCTAGAGACTAACAATTCCAAATAACATATAAAATGTAACTTTTATAGTGCAGACAGCTTGTGAAATCAGCATGTTAAACTGAGTAATACTTTTTTAATCAAACAGCTACATTTAAGTGCACATGTAGTTTGGGAACATTTCAGTTATGTTTCCAGGAATATGTAATCCTATGAGGATAAATCATAAAATATTTACAAATAGTCCTATTATGTATTTATTTTACCTTGCTTAGGTTGTTTTGCATTTTAATAACTAAAAAATATTACTTTTTCTTTGTTGTCTGAGGCTAAATGCACTTCGCAGGTTCACAGTGTCCTTAGAAACTGCATCAGTTTACTGTTGCTATGGCAACAAATAGAAGTAAAGAAAGCTTCACTTCTCAACCAACAGTACATTTTCCCCTCCTTTTTTTATGTATTTGTTAATGTTGTTGTGTCTTTTGGCTTTACCCGGTTAGGGGTTGCCACAGCGGAACTCCGGTCCGCTAATGATTGGCAGTAGATTTTTACGTGCCAAGTTGCCGGCCCTGACGCACAACCTTCAACGAAGGTACGCCCATTCACTCATGTCTCCACATAGAAGATACTCTAGCTGAGAATCAAACAGGACAACATCTTACTGTGAGGCGACCTCGCTACCGCAGCACCACCACCGCAGTTTAATACTAAAAGGAAATAATTTGAAGGACATATGTACATGAATGGAGCATTTCAGAGTTAATCACGAACATGTCCCTAATTCCAGTAAGCATAACAGTGACTATCATTTATCTAATAAATATTGTAATAACAATTAAGTTCACTATTCCAATTAGTCTACCTTAAAACTAGATTATTTTAGACTATGTATAGATAGTTATTAAATATATACAGACTATATTAGTACAGTAAATAGGAGAGAATTTAGAAAGGGAGACAAGATGCAGTTAAAATAAATGAGAAAAGAGAGGAGAGAGAAAGAAGAGGGAAAATTAAGAGAAAATACACATACTATGTATGTTGAATTACAGTATAAATATTTTATGTGCTATAGAACCCTCCTTCTGTGAAAGAAAAGTATTCTGTTTTACATGCATGAGGTCATGTGAAAACTCGTGTCATCTATTTTCAAAAAATATAAATTAAGATTCCAGTAGTTACCTTTGTTTTAAAATTCCAAGCAGTAAAATTGGTCCTTTAAAGTAATGTTAAAATAATTCGTATCATAGTAGATGCTTTGAGAGATTTGGCTGTAACAGGATCAATCTTTTGCTTCTTCTTTTTGACAACTGTCCAGACATTTGTTTCTTTTGTTCTCTTGAGAGAAGATGACATCCAATCCATATCTTCTGGTAAAGTAATCACATTATTAGTTTCAGTAAATGAAGAGGCTTGCTCCAAGTCAATAAAAGTCCTCATCTTGTTGGCATACAGTATTCTTATTTTCGCTGGATATGCAAGTTGTGCCTTGATGTTATTTTGTTTCAGAAACTTTATCATTGGAGACATTTTTTTCCTTTGTTTCATTATTCTGGATGAATAGTCATTCTCAAATCTTATCAGGCTCTGTTTATATTTTAGAGGTGCCTTCTCCAAGCAGATCTTAAAATCAGTTCCTTGTCCAAGTATGAAAGAAATTTGATAATTATTGACCTAAGAGGAAAGTTTGTGTTAGTGTCAGGTTTCCTAAGAGCTCTGTGTGCCCTTTCAATACCAAAGGAAAGTCCTCCTTTTAAATTTAAAGACAGGGATCCAGCTTGATAAAAAGGAAATAATATCAACGCCTTCTGTGTTTTCAGGTTATCTGAAAATCCTGATGTTATTTCTCCTCTTCCTATTTTCCAAGTCATCTACTTTATTAACCAAGTGTTTTGTTTCCTCTTCCTTAAGTCTGCTTTCTAAGTCATTTAGAGAAACCTCTATTCCTGTTATCTTTGTCTGGTGGTGTAGCATTTCCTTGAGGGTGCTAGCCTGTTTTTGTCTGCTTGTTTTAAGATTTTCTAGATTCTCTTTAAAATCATCCATCTTCAAAGACAACTCCTGCAGGGTAGATGCCATCTGTTGTAGTTCCTTCTTTAAGGCAGCATCCTGGTGAGAATTCTTTGAGTTGCTCATTTTAACAAGTCAATGTATCTCCAAGCTTTTTGACAGGAAATTATTTGTAAAACTTCACCAGCGTTTCTAATTATGTAAATTAGTACTTTATCTATAAGATTATATACTTTGAAGGAAAAAAGATAAATTTTTCCTGTCATATTTAACTAGTTATATGGAGCTCTAGAATACTGTAGCTTTCAGTTAGCCATTCAGGCTCTGATACCACTTTTAGTTTTGAGACGGTATTTTTCCAGAGCTGCACTCTTAGTCTCATTGTTTTGCCGATCTTTGGAGGCTGGCATAGCCTTTGGACTTTGGATTTTAAAATCCATAGAAACCTTAAATTACACAATTGTTCAAACAGTCAAGTGCAAATTTTTACTGTTGTCACCATTAGTGAGGTCAAGGTGGTATTGGACTAAGTCTCGTTCTAAAACTATGTCCTAGAACAACAAAATCAATATTTTAATCTACTAGCACAGCAACCCTTTAAAGTGCATTGTTCCTTTTGCTTCTCTCTCTCAGCAGATTTGTGGCTGTTTATGTTAAGTCAGTGATTGATTGTTTTGTTTTTCTCTGTCTCTGTCAAGTTTTCAACCCACTTCATTCGCCCTTGCTAACACTCGGGCTCACTCCTCTCTCCACCCTACCCCAATTCCCACCAACCCCTTCTTACTCTACATTTATACTTCCATAGCACCATCCACACATTCCTTCAAGCCAGCGTCACCAGTTCCCTCTCAAGGAAAACAATCAATTAGAATTACTGCCAGTAGTAACACCCATTATAGTTTACTGCCCAAGACACACACTCTCAAACTGTCTTAATCCTTTCCCCGTTTTACTGTCAAATTACGTCTCTGCAATTAATCCAGTACCCTCCAACGTTTTCTAATCATAGTTTACAACAAAGATAAACCCAAGTTAAATAAGATGCCCCTAACTCATATTATTGTATTATTCCTCCTCACTCTACTAGCCTTCATCATCAACCATCCAATCCAACTCCTTCAAATACTTGGGGCTTCATCCATTCCTGACAAAGAATATCAACATCTACCCAGCCTGTCATTCTCCATAACACACTCTTTTTTGCAAACCATAACCATATCTGATTTATCTATAAATATCTCAAAACTAAGTATCTAAAGTTATGATCAAATACCAAACCAAGAACAAAACTATAACTGGCCACACTCTTCCCTTTTAAGAATATCAGTTTGAAAAATTAGCAGAGATATTCACCCCAACCCCAGGTCAGACTGTTCATAAATCCATCACTTCCATCCCCAGAATAAATTGGTCACCTAATACATTTCAGCAAAAAACAGAATCCAAACTCATGTTGCTAAATATGAACCTAAGAAGTATGTGCAATAAAATCCATGACATACATGTCTGCCTTGCCACATAACACTCCTGATGTAGTCAGCTACTGAAACCTGGTAAAAAAACGATAATGAGATTATCCCCAACACAATATATTTGGGCATGACAGACAAAACAAGCATGCAGGTGGTGTAGTAATCATCTAACATTTCCATAACTATCACCTTACTTCCACAGGAAATAACCAAATTTAATGATGCTGAACTTCTAATAATACTAAAAATCAGTGCTAGGAAAACTTGCGTTTAACAGCAATTTATGTACCAGTAGGGAGTAATAGTGATACTGCTGAATGCATCCTGTATTGGATATTCCAAAAAAATTAACCATGATTATTATACTTGTACCTGGTCTGGTCGTGGCTCCTTTCAGTTTTCCAAGTGCTAAATTAGCCATGATACTGTAATACCTGGGAGACTTAAATGTAGACTAGCAACTCAAATGTGATTACCCGAATCCATAAACCTTATACAACTTCAGATAATTAATAACCACATGTACTAGAATCAACAAACTTCAGGAAGGCACTTGACTTTACACTGGATTCTTGCAAACAAACCAGAAAAGCTGACAAAAGTAGGCTACTTTTCGGATAGCACAAGTGACTACATACCAATATATGCCATTAAACCTCACTGTAACCTAGGTAAAAGATGTCTATAGTCAAATGTGAAGTACAACCAGTTTCAGCAGAAATATTTTCAATGAAACACTAAAACAATACAACTGAAATGTCATTAAGCCCAATCCTGCACCATAGCTGACAAAATAAACAAAAATCATGATAAAAAGGGATAAAGCCTGGAACATTGATGCAGAAATAGAACTCAAAAAGCCTTCCAGCAGTTTAGATATCTTAGAAACCTTGCAAAACTCCATGTCAAACAAGATAAGCAAACCTGCTATACCAACATACAAGACAAACATAAAAACAACCCAAAACTTTTTTGGTCATCACTAAAGTACTCCATCCTAGCAAGATCACTATTCCCTCTCCAAAAAACAGGCAATATGACAGACTTGTACCCCCCACCCAGTTTAATTGCTACTTTATGCAATCAGTTTTACATCTGTTGGGCATTAATACATCTGCCCCCCTCTCTAAACTGAAAATTACTTCTGTAGCTGTAGACCAACTACCATCAGGGCACTTAAAATGGCCATAGAAGTCAGTCTTCACTGTGTCCACACTAAATTCATTCCCTCCAGTAGAGCACTTTGAGTGTGCACCTTTAACTCCTAGTGGGCGTGGCTTCAGCAGTTAAAAATTGAAGTTATCACCTTACATTTTTAACAAATACCCATTGACAGAGGTCATATATCAATACAATTGTGTTTGCTATCATGTATGCTTCAAGATAAAATTTTCCGATACCTTGTATGTAACATGGTTTTGGAATTATTAATGCAAATATGAACAGGCAATATTTGACGCCTAGAGGAGCAGTAGGGTGTAAATGCAGAAAAGCCTGGAGATGTCACTCAGCTGCAATGAGTTAATAGGTCCATAGCAGAATGATACATCTCATCACTGTGGAGAAAATCCTGTGTCGTACCACTGCACAAATGTGGCACATCTACAGAGTTTAATAACTACAGACCAATAGCCATTCTGTCCCCACTCTCCAAATATTAGAGGAATGCATCACTATGCAGCTGATGCAATACCTAACCTCAAATAACCTGCTTTTGGAAACAAAGCATGGCATTAGGATTCAGCAGAGCACCATTACTATTCTACTACATTTTACCAGTATAATAAACCAACATAGAAACAATGGTCTGCTTGTGTCCACTGTGTTATTAGACTTGCGAAGGCGTTTGATGTCTCGCACCAACAACTGCTCATTAAGCTCTCCTCAATACGACTTTCACAATACCTTGTTGTGGTTTCTTACTCATCTTTTCAACCAGTTACTACAGATGTCACTCGGGGCTTTATCTTGGCTCATCTCCTATTTAATATAATAATGACCTTCACACCTTAACTCACCATGCTAGGTTAGGTCAGTATGATGACAACTCAATATTATGTGCGGCTTCAACAATAAATCTCTAAAACATAACCCCAAAATATTTATCCTCTGTAGAAACCTGTCTCAAAGAATCAAACCTCCAACTCTGTCCAAGAAAACTAAGTTAATGCTTTTTATCTCAAAGTTGCCCAAATCAAAAACAATCTTTTACTATTAAGTCAACAAATACTGTCATTAAAACTATAACTTACAATAAACATCTAGACTTTATTATAATGACCATCTCAAATATGACCAGCATACACGGCTCACCATTAAATCTATACACCAGAAAGTAGGCTCCCTTTGTAGGGTCAGTGGATTCCTTACAGATACTGCAAGAAAAACTCAAGCCATCACCTTCTTTATTGCCAACTCTTTCTATATGCTACACCTATCCAAACAAACTTACAGTAGTTGAAGAAAGAAACTTGCCTTCTGCTACAGTAGAATAGCTAAATTTGCCACCAGTCTCCTTCATAGGACCCACCATTGTCCTAGCTTAAAGCAATTAAACTGGCTTGAAATTACACAACTACCTAACATATTCACAACAAACTACAGCTCACACTCATTCATCGTCCAGAAATATGCCCTGCACTACAAAACTTATTACAACCCTATTGTCCAGCAAGGGACCTCCACTGTATTAACAAATTATTACTTAGAATTAAGTCAAACAGAATGGCATTAAATATACTGATCCCAAGGATATTGCCAATATCCTGGCAGATCGATTCTGTGCCAACCTCACCCCCTAAATGGCCCATCTCAATGCAAGACGATTGCCAAATTCCTGTAATAATGGCCACACAGGTAAAAAACGCACTTTCCAAAGCTAAGAATACAGCATCCATGGGACCAGATGACATCCCGGGCTGTGTACTACATGAACTACAATATGAACTGGCACCTCACTTAAGTGTCATGATTAATCATAGCCTTAGCTCAGGTTTCATGCCTGAGTGATGCAGAGCTACATTTATCCCACTCCACAAGGGGGGAATCCACCTTGGATCCCGGAAACTACTGTCCCATCAGTCTGACGAGCCTGATCTGCAAGGCCATGGAGCGTATTATCATGGAACTTATAAACAAAGACATTGGCACCCTTCAAACACTGGACCCCACCCAGTTTGAGTTCGTGAAGGGCCGATCTCGTCTCCTGAACCTGATTGACTTCTTTGAATCAGTCTCCACAGCCATGGACAAGTGTAAGGTGGTTCAAACAGCCGATCTGGACCATGCCAAGGCCTTTGACACCATCCTCCACTCTGGAATCATAGATAAACTTACTAAGCTGGGCATTAATCCCTACGTCACCCAATGGGTTGCTAACTGGCTTACTGATAGAACCCACACTGTAAAAGTAGCCGACTCCAAATCCAGCTCCAGACAGGTGACCAGTGGAGTACCTCAGGGTTCAGTCCTGGGACCACTCTTGTTTGGCATCTACTTCTCTGAAGTACAGGCCAACACTAAGGGACTCTGGCTAACAAAGTTCGCAGATGACTGCAAACTGGGAGCCATTATTGAATCCCCAAATGATGTGGATACTCTACAAAAGGGCCTTAGAGAAACAGATGCTTGGTGCCAGAGCCATGGGCTCAAGTTCAATGCCAAGAAATGTATAATTATCCCCTTTGGGAAAAAACATGTACCCGTGAATTACCATATAGGTTGGCAGTACACTAAACACCGAAAGTGTGATAAGGGACTTAGGGGCACAGGTGGACAGTGGTCTCACCTTTGATAACCACATTGCCACAATAGTCAGGAAATCATTCTATGTGGCACACCTCATCACTAAGGGCTTTCCGTTAAGAAAAAAGGAGGTTATTGTCTCACTGTACTCATCCCTCATTAGACCCATTATAGAATACAACGCCCCGTTTGGTATTTACCTCTCAAGACATCTGCAACGACTGTATAGGCTGCAGAAATAACTCACTAAAAGAATCACAGGCCTAAAGCAGATGCCCTTCACTGACCACCTTAAAAAACTCCAGCTATACTCTGTCGCATATCGTCTACTCAGAGGCGATCTCTGTTTAACATACAAGGCCATGTCAAACCCAGAGCTGTTGGACATGCTACACTTAAAGAAATCCCAATCCCTCAGAGCCACACCCTCCAGGGATCTAAACCTTGTCATCACAATAAACAAAACATGCTGGAGGGATAGGTTCCTGACTCAGAGACTCCCCAGACATGTCAAGCAGAGTGCCTCTTTGGCACTCTTCAAAAGGAACCTTGATGATTGGATGGGAGAAAGGAAATTCACCCCGGGGATCACGTCAGTCGCCCTGCTAGACAGGGGTTCAGGGAAGTAAATAGTGTGGGAAGAAATAGCCAGGGAATTGTTATGGCTAGGCTTGTATAGGCCCTAGGGCTGATGGGCCTAGTACCAACCTATGAACATAATGTTGCAGGGGGCTTGCTGTACTCCCAGTGCATTGCTAAGGTCTATAATAGTATCCCCACACAAGTAAAACTCTCCGACAAACTCGGTAGTTTTAATCCACTGCTTAAACAGCATATTAACCAATCCTGGTCCTGCGCATGCTCATCACAAGATTAAGACTTCATGTTTACCGTACGATACTCTCCAAATACTTTCCTTAAACAGAATAGTCTCATCCTCTCACTGAATTGGCAAAACAGTTTTTATACATACCTGCTGCCTGTATTATTCATTAAGTTGCAAGTGGGCTTTCTAAGATTTTACAGAGGTTGAAGTTACTAAAGAGAATCAGAAATGTAACTAGTGTTTGTGTATAAATGTAAATAGAAATGACTACTCTGTGTTTAACTGGAACTTAGTATAATGCAGAGTAAGCAAATGGAGCTTTTCTCCCTGGGAATCAGCTGAAAATGGATATTACCCAATCGGTCTTTCCCGGTAAACAAAGACAAATAAATGCTGGCCCTTAAATTTGGAAGGCCACTTGAATGTTTTATTTTTCTTTCAAAAATCCATTTCCTTTAGAAAAGTAAATGTGCTAACTTTTTAGTTTTCAAAGGATATTTGTAGAGCAGTGCAGTTGCATAAAACTGAAACAAGAAGCTTTGACAGTAAAGGATGAATTAATGCTACAAGCCATGCTAAAGCATACTAAAGGTAAAGGTCCTCATGGACCACTTGCATAAACCCATACATTGTGTATTTTAATAGCTGTAAATGTATATCATTTTCATCTTTTCTTTTGTATGGTGTAGCAAATGGATGCTTTTTTGCCACACTTGAGTGTGAAAGTCCTCCTACTTTTAAGCAGAGAGTCTGCTTCAAGTTTGCCAGGGTATGAGCATGGCAAATGGCTATTATGTACAGCATGCATAATAGCTATCTTTAGACACTGACCATAGGTTTCTGAAAAATACACACCGCGTATTGAAGTTGCCCACCACAGGTAGGTGGTTGACTGCAGTGGTAAGATGCAATTCAGAGACAGCTCTGGTTGCACTGAGAATAACTCTTTTATTAGCATGTCTTGGAATCACACACTAGCGCTGTGTGACCTAACAGTAGTAGTGTTTTCCCTAGTGGCTTGTGCACCCAGTTGGCAGACACCCCCCCCCCATGTGCTTGGACACATACACCACCCACCAACTAAGCCCACCCCCACAGTTAATCATGAAAACAGCCGTGCACATGCCCTGATGGGCAAACATAACACATCCAGACACACTGTTTCCTGTCTTACATCTGCAGTGTGATTACCCAGACAGATTCATGAATATAGCAGATGAATGTGCATCTCTGCAGACATGCACCTCATCCTACCATCACTGAACTTCTCTGCACTGGGACTGCTTTCACAGGAGTGAATGGGTGAATGCCATCTTTTCATGGCGTTCACTTTTTCCTCCAACAGTGCAATTTTATGCCACAACGCATTAATGTGTATTGGTAAGGCAGCATAAATCTGGAGCATCTGGAAATTGTTTGGAAGAGCACATAGCTATATAGCATTAACTGCTGCCTGGGATTGCTGCATTCACATACAGCTTTGCCCACAAGAGTCCTCACGTGGCACTGGCCCTTGCCAACAGTAAACCTCAGCGGTAGCATAGTCTTAGAATTGGAAAGGTGTGTACAGAGGGAGAAAATTGTCATGTTATGGCTTCCACCGTACAGTATGACTTTCTGAATCCCAAACTAAGTAGCAGCTGTGATCATAAATGTAGTCTGAGAATGCATGCATCAGCCTGAGGGTTTAGCTGCACCTTTTCAAAGCCATTGACATTGTCCCCTAGGCGCTTGTGCTTTTGCAACTGCCCACTTTGTACCACATTTGGTGTGTGTGTGTGTGTGTGTGTGTGTGTGTGTGTGTATGTGTATATACATATATATATATATATATATATATATATATATGTATATGTATATATGTATGTATATGTATATATATGTGTATATGTATGTATATATATATATATATATATATGTATATGTATATATACATATATATATATATATATATATGTATATGTATATATATATATATATATATATATATGTATATGTATATGTATATATATATATATATATATATATATATATGTATATATATATATATATATATATATATATATGTTTGAACTTCTTTTGTAGAACAAAAACATCTGGCTTATTGATTTGAAAATAAGCTGATCGCACATGCCAGCTTTATTTCTGTGTGAGTTTATCTTTGAGTGGAAGTAAGGGAATTTTGCCATTTTCACTCAGTTGTGTGATCTTGGAGTTGGTATGTAATTAAAGGGTGTGGGAGGTGTGCAGGGGCTTGCTACCCTGCAAAAAAGTTATTTTTTCCCCGATGGGTTAAGTTTTGAGCATTTTTGTTTGATGGCTTGTGGTTTATTTGGCTTAGACAGCCAAGCAACATACGATTTACCCACTCACCCATTCGTACATATTTAAACATGCTACTATAATACGTAGAACATTTTAGTGGTGTTTATTTCAGTTTGTTTTTTTTTTTTTCAGTTAAGGAACTTTCCATGGCAGTATAAATTATGGTTAAATATTAAGCTACATCTTTAATTATATTTTTACAGATATATGTCTGCATTCACCACTGTTTCCTCCTCTCTCACTTATTTGGAGGTTGTAGGGAGAGGCAGAGATGTTTCAAATGATTTATTTGCAGCTGCATTTACTTAGGATGACTTGCAGAGCTTTATGGCTGTGTTTTACTGTGTTTGTATGGGCGTTCTGCTCTTATTCAGTTAGGCATTCTGAAAAAAGTCTTGAGTGTTAACCATGATAAATATGCTAAATTAAAAAAAAAAAAGTCTAATATTTAACTGCACACACACAAGTTTAAAAAAGTGAATACAGTGGCATGTATTGTATATGCCTAGCTACAGCCCTAGTAGAGCCTAAGTGCCAGAGGTTAGTCTCATAAGACACAAAAGCATCCTAATGGAGAGCAAAAGACGCGTATCTAGCTGCTGCCCAGTAAGTCTGCTTGTCATAATAAGTGTACTGTTAATTCTGAGTCCTGGCCACTGAAGGGATGACAGTGCAGTATTTCTGTACTACCTGCTGTTCATGGAGTTTGTAAATCATGCCACTTTGGGAACTAATGCCGTCCCAGTGAAAAAATTACAGAAGGAAGCTGGTAGACTGGACATTTTCAAAAATATAGAGAAAAGCAGTGCTCTAGTCTCTAGAGAGTCCCTATCTTGTAAACATTTATGTTAACCTAGTGACATCCTAAGCTGCCAGTCAAGGAAACTGTCTCTGTAGTTGAGCTCTTGGGAGGAAATCAGAGGCAAGGCATTTTGTATCCAGCATACAGGCTAGATGTTTGCGTTAGAAGGAACGAGGTGTAGCTGCTGCTTTAGCAGCCATCCTTGGACTGAAAGGCACTGTAGTTGTGGAAGAGCAGTATACAGATGACATCAATTAGCAGCATAAGACTTTTGTACCAGGCAGTGTTGTCAGAGTGCATAGGACTTGTCCGAGGACTGGACCTTGTGGCACCTCTTTCACAATAGGAATACTGCTGGTAACAGATCACTTTCTACTCATTGGGTCACAGAATGGAGAGCATCGTATTAATAAAGCTGTATATAAATGCCTGGTGGAATACTTGATTCGTACAATGTGTTTGTGTTCTTGCTGGCTGTAAAGATTAATAGAATACATTTCATTAGCTGTGACAGTCTCTCTCTTTCTGCAGCTTAATGATGAACTGAAGCAGAGCCTGAAAATTACAATGACCCAGAAGTACATGACGCCTGGCAATGACGGAATAACAAATGCAGTCGACAAACTGCAGCAAGAGGTATGAGCTTACTTAAATGAGAAGTGCTGTGTGGGCTACTAACCACTGCTCTGGAGTGTAAACATTCCTCTAGCAAAGGCATTTGTACTGCTTATGCTTAAAAAATTACTTGGTTCAGCACATTTCTTTAAGGATGTTTTTATAAAAGTCTTGAGATTTGTTTCTTTCACCATACCAGCTGGTTATTCACAGACACACATGTAGTCAGTTTACCACAAATGGCTTATCTCCTTATGCAGCATGCCCAAACCTGCAGAGATAAGAGAGAACTAAACATTAAATGACACTCTAGCCTCTTGTTACACTTGCAGTTGGATGTTGTGGCTTTAACTGTTCAAAAACAATGCCTACTGATTTTTTTCTGATCAGGATGTTTGAAACAGGAAATGCACAAAAAAAAAAAACATGTTTTCAACCTCACAGATAACTTTTAATACGGATAGACCATAATAATACAGATAGACCATTTTTTCTACTTTTATCTTCGTAAGCAGATAAAATGCATATTTTTTCATCAATTTTATTTTCCCCACGCCTTGTGAAAATTGCTTCTTGCATGAATTCATTACTTAAGCATCCTAATTTGTTTGTGTATTTTGTGTGGGAAGACTTTTGGGATCGAAGCAGTTAAGAAGCGAAAAGGATTTGTTCCCATGTAGTAACATAGGAACAACACTAGGCAATCAAGCAATCACAGTGATTATAAGGTGCTTAGCCATATACACTTTTAATTATATTTATATTCATTTTATTTCAACCATCATATGTTACTACCTGCTATGCTTTTAATTCTATATCTAAACCTCTGTGTTTATGAAAATATCATATGCAATCATATGTTATTGTCTGCTATATTTTTATAAGTGAATGTGTAAACCACAATGCTCATGTTAATGTCTTATGGTATAGTATGTTAGCAATTGTTCTGGAGCTTTTCTCCCAGGGCCTCTGCTGAAAACAGACATCTCTGTCCAGTTGGACCTCCCAGGTAAACAAATGTAAAATAAATAAAATAGACTAACCTAAAAGTTCTTGCCATCGTTGTCAAGCACTTAACCTCCCAAATCGAGCAGAGCCTTGCTCGATAACCCTGGTTGTGCATTCGTGTCTACCCATACAGTCATCAAGACTAGCATTAAAGGTAGTCACAGTAGTACTAGGTACGATGAGGGCTCTTTCATCATCCGAGGATTACTGCAGATAGAATTAGTAATATGTGGCACATGCTTTAGTAGAAAAACACAGATCTTAATTTCTTGACCGTGTATGACTTGACATCAGATTACTTGCCTTAGCTGTGTCCTTTCTTGCCATATAACACTGACAGTAGTTTTTCAGTAATTGACAGCTCTAAGTCTGTATGCTCGGCTTGATGAAGCACCATCGCTCGGTGAAGATGAGCCTGGAAAAGTCCTTCTGTCAGTCTGTGTCTGTCCGAATTAGATCCTTCACTATCTTTTGAATGTCTCTAGCAAGGTGAATCATCTAGGAAGTACTTATGGGAGACCTGCCATTTTCTGAAAGCGTCAGTGGTATTGTTTGTGGTAACTCCCATTTTGAAGAAGATTACAGTGGCATCACTCACCACCTCAAATGTGTCAGTTGTCTTCCTGGTTGGAAGCATATTTTTAAGTTGAGCTATGTGATACTATTTAGTTTTCGTTCTTGACCAACACGGAGCATTGAACCGTTTTTAGGCTCAGTCTGGGAAAAATAAAATGTATAACAAACTTTAATGCTTCTGAATTTCATTGTATGTCTCACCTGGTAGATTTTTCTCATATTTAGTTTCTCTATTCTATAATGAAATTAAATGTACAAACATTACTAACAAGTTGCATTTTGTGTGTGTACTCTTGGACAGTTCTATGACAGTATTTCTGAGAAATCAAATATTCTAATTTTACCTTGGCAAACCATGTCATTAATGCAAACATATTCTTTCATATGGCTTCCCCAAGGCCTTTTTCCATTACTTCATATTAAATTATATAAACTTCAGTTTGTGTAAATGTTGTAGTTGTCATCACTGATGGTGCACTAAAAGGGAGTGAAAGGGTAAAGAAAGATGTGTACTGTTGATATGCTGCTGAGGTGCTATAAACTGTATTAAAATATAAGTTGCAAAATGCAGATTGGGAGGTCAGGACTCTGATAGTAACAAGGGAAGCTTGGCTTCTGCTGACATTAACTTGTTTCTTTCAGTTTGCAAGTTTGATTCTTAAGTGTAAGATTTGCACTGTGATGGAAGGCACTCTGGGCAGAGTTTGGGCTCACATTATTTCTGTCATCAGATTAAAAAAAAAGTGCATCTATATACTGATATGGCCAAGTCTCATTCTTTCAAATAGTAGTTTTACATTAAGAAAATTGCATCTTGTGTGTTTGGTAGGGTGCTGGACTTGGACATGGGGAACTTTGCCTTAAAGCTGAATTAATGCGTTTGTAGAGAGAGAGAGTTTTTTGGTCTTGTAGATTCCCTTTTCAAAGCTGCTGCATTTAGTCAAAGTGGATGTCACATGGGAAAAAAAAGAAAAATTATTTCCTTCCCTCAGATGTCCAAGGAGAAGGAGTGGCTTGATTTTTTTCTCAGGGTCTGTTTAAAGCCATAATGCGACACATGAAAACAAACCTTTGCACGGCCTACTTCTACTTCTGATGTTCTTCATTCCACATTGCTGCAGTCCTAACCATTGGGTAGTCCGCTGTCCAGTCGGCCCGAATACCAAAGTATATGGTTGACGTCGGTCAAGGCGCATTAGACTGATGTCAGGACGTCAGGGTACTAATGCGCATGACCGACGTCATATCCTCAGTCTTTTTTGCCGCATGGTCCGATGCAGAAGCAGATGTTCTTCGTCTTCCATTGCTGCAGTCCTGACTATTGGGTATAGTCCGCGTCCCGTCGGCCCGAATACCAGAGTATAAGGCTGACGTCGGTCAGGGCGCATTAGACTGACGTCAGTACGTCAGGGTACTACGCGCATGACCGACGCCATATCCTCAGTCTTTTGCCGCATGGTCCGATGCAGAAGCAGTTTTGCGAGTGCAGGTTGGCGTTCTGAAATATTTCCAAACCGGAGTTTCAGACCGAAACAGAGTTGGCTAAGTACCCGCTGGGGAACATTTTGGTTTTTCTTGCCTCAGTATTTTACCGGATGTCAGAAAAGTGAATAACTGTATTTCTTGTGGGAAACAGATACCTCATAGGGATTATCATACCTTGTGTATACCTTGTTTAGGCCTGAGCACGACGTTGTTGGTTGCCGCTCTTGTGCTAGGTTTAACAAACGCACTATTAAGAGGAGGTTAGACTGTGCCAGGTTAGTGTTTGGGAAGCGCTGTAATTATAAAATGCCGCCGGATGCACCGACGCCCGCTTCCCAAGAAGCGCAAGGATAAAACAGTGAAGCCTAGGGTTGATGAACCGCAGTCCCGGACGCCGGTTCTTTAGAAGGCTCAGTGGAGCCGGAGGTTTTGCCAGGAGTTTCCATGGAGTCCCAGGCAGAAACTATACTATTACAGGATGTGCCTTCTCAGGAGGTAGGCCAGGCTGAGGGGCTTCTCAGGTGACTGTTCTTCCCTCTCTTCCCAAGGTAGTTAGAGCCTCTCCTTCTGTTGCCAAATCTTCTTTGAGAGGTAGGCCTAGTTCAGCTTCAGTGGGGGCTTCTCCTAGCATTTCGGGTTCTGTACCTAAGAAACATATGCTTAAAATGGCAGAAGATTTGATTACTATGATTAGGGGTTCTATGCCCCGCCTGATAAGAGGCCTAGGGTGGAACCGAGTTTGATAGTTTTGAACAGTGTTCAGAGGCTTCAGAATCTTCTGTGGAAGATATGCAGGAGTATCCTACTTATTCTGATTCTGATGTGGATGACTCCACTCCTACAGCTTCTCCGCCTGAGGATTTCTCATTTTCAGAGACTCTGCATTCCATGAGGGAGCACTTTAAATGGGAAGGCCAGGATTACTCTGATTCCAGGAAAAGGCTTAGGGAATTCTTGTTTTACCCCAGCATAGGCCTTTAGCTATTCCTCCTGTGTTGAATGTGGTGGAAGATGTTTTGCAGAGGCTTCCTGAACCCTGACTCTTTGCCTCCTGCTCCTGTTAAGCCTGATAGGTATTATAGGGTGCCCAAGCTCATAAATATTTGTTTAAGAGTCCTAGGGCGGACCCAGAAACTATTTCTCAAGGGCCTAAGGGTGTAAAGGCTTCTGTGGTTAAAAATCCTGTTCCCACTGATAAAGAGGCAAGGGCTTTGGATAGGTGGGGAAAGAAAGTGTATACTTCTTCCACTCTAGCCATGAGAGCATTGAATTGTCAGTTTCACATGCTAAAATATCAGAATTATCTCCTTTCACAATTGAAATCTAAGGTGGATGCTTTGGCGGAAGGTATTGAGTGTAAAGAGTTGCTGGATTTGGTTCACGTGTCTGAACAAGTGGGTAAGCATTCCTTGCAATGTGGTTTTGATGCTGTACAGGCCTCCTCGAGGGTGGCTGCTACCAGTTCTGTTCTTCGCAGGCATGCCTGGTTGAAGGATCAGAATTTAGCTGAGCATGTTAAGACAAGGATTTTGGATGCTCCTTTACAGTCTGATGTGTTGTTTGGATCGCCTGTGGAAGCAGTTTTAAAGAAGATGGAGGACAAAGCTAAGTCTATGCAAACTGTTAAAGATTTTTTGCAGGTGCAGCCACCAAAGTTTAGTAGAAATTGGCCTGCTAAGGGGTGGACATATCCTGCTTATGACTCCCAGTCTAGGGGTAGGTCTAGACGTGGTAGGGGCAGGGCTCAAGGTTCTTTTAGGCCTAGGACAGGGAGTTCACCTGCTCAGACTTCTGGTGAGGGCAGGGGTCAGTCCTTTCGTAAACAGACCCAATGACCTGTCTTTTCAGCTGCCAGCAGATTCACGTTTGGCAGCTCCTTTGGGAGGAAGACTGTCTCTTTTCAAAGAAAATTGGGATTTAATTACTCAAGACAAATGGGTGTTGGATATCATTCACCACGGTTACAGATTTTATTTCCATACAATGCCCCCTTTCAAAGGCATGCCAGACGTTCCTCCTCCACAAAGAAAAGAGGCTCACAAGCAAGTTTCTCAGTTACTTCACATAGGGGCCATTCAGCCAGTCCCTGTATCAGAAAGGGGCCTAGGATTTTATTCTCGCCTGTTTCTTGTACCAAAGAAGGGGAACACGTGGAGACCAATTTTGGATTTATCTCTCCTCAACACGTTTTTGGACATTCCCAAGTTCAAGATGTTGACGTTACAACAGCTTTTACCTCTGCTGGGCAAAGATCACTGGATGGTAACTTTAGATCTCCAGGAAGCTTACCTTCATGTGCCTATAAGGCTAAGTTGCAGGAAGTATCTGCGGTTTCGAGCTGGAAATTCTCATTATCAGTTCTCTGCATTGCCCTTTGGCTTATCTACTGCGCCCAGAGTATTCACAAAGGTTCTGGCTCCAGTGATAGCTTACTTCAGGCTTCAAGGAATTCAAATCTATCCTTACTTGGACGACTGCCTGATTCTGGCTCAAGAAAAGGAAGACCTTCTACAGCATCTGGAATATGTTATAGCAGTGCTAAGATGCCTAGGGTATTCTGTGAACGAAATAAAGTCCAGTCTAGTACCCTCTCAAGACATGTGCTTTCTGGGTGTGAGACTGAATACAGCAGCCCAGATGGCCTTTTTAACCCCGGACAAACAAAAGAGTCTGTCACTTTACTTCCATCAACTATCTCATCAGTCCGTGCTGACTGCAAGGACAGTCCTTCAAGCATTAGGGTTCATGGCATCTTGTATTCTGGTGCTTCCCAATGCCAAACTGCATATGAGGAAGCTACACTGGTATCTCAAAATGTATGGACACAGCACTGCCAGGATTTGGACACTGTCATTCAAATAATACCTTGCCTTCAAAAGAATTCTTGTGGTGGGCTCAGGAATGTCACCTAAACAAGGGACTCTCTGTGACCCGCCAGAGGCAAGTCAGATCTTAACGACAGATGCCTCGGACATTGCTTGGGGAGCTCATCTAAATGGAAAGTGGATACAAGACAAGTGGCCTGCCAGACTACAGCATCTACATATCAACATGAAAGAGATGTTAGCAGTCCAGTTTGCATTAATGGCTTTCAAGGAGTTACTTCTTCCAGGGCAGGTGTTGATTCTAACAGACAACACAACTGTCATGTGGTACATCAACAAGCAAGGGGAACGATTCTTATCCTCTATGCAGGCAAGCAATGATTTTATGGGAGACTGCGCTAAGCCTGCAACTAACTCTTCAGGCAAGGTTTCTGCCAGGAGCACAGAACTCCTTAGCAGATGTGTTAAGCAGACAAATCATGGATCCCCACGAGTGGAAACTGGATCTTCATGTATTTCAGAAACTGACAGTGTCATGGGGAACTCCAGACATAGATCTGTTCGCTTCTCCACTAAACCACCAGCTGCCAAAGTATTGCACAAAGGGGTTTCATCACACAGCTTGGAAAGTGGATGCTCTGTCTTTCAGTTGGAAAACCTTCATGTGTATGCCTTTCCACCTCTGCCTCTTCTTCCAAAGGTACTATTAAAGGTCAGACAAGACAGGCCAAGGATGATTTTGATAGCTCCAGATTGGCCTCCGCAACACTGGTACCCACTACTACGGAGTCTGGTAAAGAAGCCTCCATGGCCTTTACCTCTGATTCCTCATTTGTTATCTCAGAAGGACGGTCATCTGCTCAATGTCAAGCTTCATTCTCTTCATCTAACAGCCTGGCATATTCTGTGTTGAAACACAGCAGGTCTCAACTTCCTCAACAAGTTTTAAATGTGATTATGGAAGCTAGAAGACCTAGTACAAGGAAAGTGTACGCAGAAAAATGGAAGAGATTTTTATTTTGGAGTACAGCAAAGAATTTGGAGATTTCTGAGCCTAATTTGAGTGTGGCTCTTCAATATCTTACTGAATTATTGGACAAAGGTTTGTCCTTCTCTTCCATTAAGATTCATGCTGCAGCAATTTCAGCTCACTATGATTGTGACCCACCTTTGTTTTCGCATCCTTTGTTCAAGCAGTTTCTTAGAGGGGCAAAGAATATAAGACCCCACGAGAGCTCCTACTCCTGCTTGGGATCTCAATTTTGTGTTGGAAAAACTTACTCTACAACCTTTGAGCCTGCAGCTACTGCTGAATTGAAATACTTGTCATGGAAGTCTGCTTTTCTGTTGGCTATTAGTTCTGCAAGAAGGGTGTCTGAGTTGCAGGCCCTTTTGGCTGTAGAGCCCTTTTGATTTTCCATAAGGATAGGGTATCATTACGTACTAATCCTTCTTTTATGCCTAAGGTGGTTTCTAGTGTGGCTTTAAACCAAACTATTCATTTGCCTACGTTTTTGCAGACCCTCAAAATAAAGGGGAAAAGATTTTGCACACTTTAGATGTACACAGGCAATTGCGTTATTATTTAAGCAGGACTAAGGATTTTAGGCAGTCTCAGCAGTTGTTTGTTTCTTTTGCTTTGAGTTCACAGGGCAAGCCTGTGTCAAAACAAACTATTTCTAGGTGGATTGGCTTTGCATTGCATTTTGTTATTCCCATCATGGCAAGGAGATTCCAGCTGGGATTAGGCCTCATTCCACTAGGGCTACTGCCACTTCAACAGCATTTCTAAGGGAGGTGGCAACTAAGGATATTTTGGAAGCAGCTACTTGGAGTTCAGTGCATACTTTCTCCAAGCATTATCACCTTCCTATCTACTCTAAGTCTAGGGCTGGCTTTGCCACAGCTGTTTTGCAAGGCATGTTGTCAGCTCCTACTTCTTTATGATTTGCCAGCCTCCCTTACCTCTGCTTTGGGATTCTACCCAATAGTCAGGACTGCAGCAATGGAAGCGAAGAACATAGTACAGTTTTGTACCTACCATAAATGTAGATGTTCGAGGATTCCATTGCTGCAGTCCAATTTACCCTCCCTCCTTCCCTCTGTATTTAGGGGTGGTTGTGTAGGTGAGTTTACATGCTTATATTTTTGTATATATTGTTGTATATATTGTACATGTTTTTGGTGCAGGTTTTTGGGACTTGTCTTTTAGGGTCTTCTGACATCTGGGGCAAGAAAAGACTGAGGATATGACGCCGGTCATGCGATTAGTACCCTGACGCACTGACGCCAGTCCACGCGCCTGACCGACGCCAGCCTTATACTCTGGTATTCGGGCCGACGGACGGACTATACCCAATAGTCAGGACTGCAGCAATGGAATCCTCGAACATCTACATTTATGGTAGGTACAAAACTGTACTTTTTGCGAGTGCAGGTTGGCGTTCTGAAATTTTCTGAAGTCGGAGTTTCAGACCGAATCAAAGTTGGCTAAGTACCCCGTTGGCGCACATTTTGGTTTTTTCTTGCCTCAGTATTTAACCGGATGTCAGAAAAAGTGAATAACTGTATTTCTTGTGGGAAACAGATACCTCATAGGGATTACCATACTTTGTGTATACCTTGTTTAGGGTCTGAGCACGACGTTGTTGGATGCCGCTCTTGTGCTAGATTTAACAAACGCACTATTAAGAGAAGGTTAGACTGTGCCAGGTTAGTGTTTGGGAAGCGTTGTAATTATAAAATGCCGTTGGATGCTCCGTCGCCCGCTTCCAAAAAGCAAGGACAAAGCAGCAAAGCCTAGGGTTGAAGAACCGCAGTCCCGACGCCGGTTCTTTAGAAGGCTCAGTGGAGCCAGAAGTTTTGCCAGGAGTTTCTGTGGAGTCTCAGGCAGAGACTTTACTGTTACAGGATGTGCCCTCTCAGGAGGTAGGCCAGGCTGAGGGGCTTCGCAGGTAACTGTTCTTCCCTCTCTTCCTAAGGTAGTTAGAGCCTCTCCTTCTGTTTCCAAGACTTCTTTGAGAGGTAGGCCAAGTTTAGCTTCAGTGGGGGCTTCTCCTAGCACTTCAGGTTCTGTACCTAAGAAACATATGCTTAAAATGGCAGAGGATTTGATTACTATGATTAGAGGTTCTATGCCCCCTCCTGATAAGAGGCCTAGGGTGGAGCCTGAGTTTGAGAGTTTTGAACAGTGTTCAGAGGCTTCTGAGTCTTCGGCTGAAGACTTGCAGGAGTATCCTCATTATTCTGATTCTGATGTGGATGATTCCACTCCTTCAGCTTCTCCTCCTGAGGATTTTTCATTTTCAGAGACTCTGCATTCCATGAGGGAGCATTTTAAATGGGAAGGCCAAGATTTCTCTGATTCCAGGAAGAGGCTTAGGGAATTCTTGTTTTTACCCCAGCATAGGCCCTTAGCTATACCTCCTGTGTTGAATGTGGTGGAAGATGTTTTTGCAGAGGCTTCCCTGAACCCTGATTCTTTACCTCCTGCCCCTGTTAAACCTGATAGGTACTATAGGGTGCCTGAAGCTCATAAGTATCTTTTTAAGAGTCCTAGGGCAGACCCAGAAATTGTTTCTCAGGGGCCTAAGGGTGTTAAGGCCTCGGTTGTTAAGAATCCTGTTCCCTCTGATAAAGAGGCAAGGGCTTTGGATAGATGGGGAAAGAAAGTGTATACTTCTTCCACTTTAGCCATGAGGGCGTTGAATTGTCAGTTTCACATGCTAAAATATCAAAATTATCTCCTTTCACAATTGAAATCTAAGGTGGATGCTCTGGCGGAAGGTATTGAGTGTAAAGAGTTGCTGGATTTAGTTCATGTGTCTGAACAAGTGGGTAAGCATTCTTTGCAGTGTGGTTTTGATGCTGTGCAGGCCTCCTCGAGGGTGGCTGCCACTGGTTCTGTTCTTCGCAGGCACGCTTGGTTGAGGGATCAGAATTTAGCTGAGCATGTTAAGACAAGGATTTTGGATGCTCCTTTACAGTCTGATGTGTTGTTTGGTTCGCCTGTGGAAGCAGTTTTAAAGAAAATGGAGGACAAGGCTAAATCTATGCAGACTGTTAAAGATTTTTTGCAGGTGCAGCCTCCAAAGTTTAGCAGAAATTGGCCTACTAAGGGATGGACATATCCTGCTTATGATTCCCAGTCTAGGGGTAGGTCTAGACGTGGTAGGGGCAGAGCTCAAGGTTCTTTTAGGCCCAGAACAGGGAGTTCTCCTGCTCAGACTTCTGGTGAGGGCAGGGGTCAGTCCTTTCGTAAACAGACCCAATGACCTGCCTTTTCAGCTGCCAGTACATTCTCGGCTGGCAGCTCCTTTGGGAGGAAGACTGTCTCTTTTCAAAGAAAATTGGGATTTAATTACTCAAGACAGATGGGTTTTGGATATCATTCACCACGGTTACAGGTTTTATTTCCATACCTTGCCCCCTTTCAAAGGCATGCCAGACGTTCCTCCTCCACAAAGGAAAGAGGCTCACAAGCAAATTTCTCTGTTACTCCAAATAGGGGCCATTCAGCCAGTCCCTGTACCAGAAAGGGGTCTAGGATTTTATTCTCGCCTGTTCCTAGTACCAAAGAAGGGGAACACGTGGAGACCAATTTTGGATTTATCTATCCTCAACACTTATCTGGACATTCCCAAGTTCAAAATGTTGACGTTACAACAGCTTTTACCTCTGCTGGGCAAAGATCACTGGATGGTAACTTTAGATCTCAAGGAAGCTTACCTTCATGTGCCTATAAGACTAAGTTGCAGAAAGTATCTGCTGAGCTGGAAATTCTCATTATCAGTTCTCTGCATTGCCCTTTGGCTTATCTACTGCGCCCAGAGTATTCACAAAGGTTCTGGCTCCAGTGATAGCTTACTTCAGGCTAAAAGGAATTCAAGTCTATCCTTATTTGGACGACTGCCTGATTCTGGCTCAAGAAAAGGAAGACCTTCTACAGCATTTGGAATATGTCATAGCAGTGCTAAGATGCCTAGGGTATTCTGTGAACGAAATAAAGTCCAGTCTAGTACCCTCTCAAGACATGTGCTTTCTGGGTGTGAGACTGAATACAGCAGCCCAGATGGCCTTTTTAACCCCGGACAAACAAAAGAATCTTTCCAGTTACTTCCATCAATTATCTCTTCAGTCCGGGCTGACTGCAAGGACAGTCCTTCAAGCCTTAGGGTTCATGGCATCTTGTATTCTGGTGCTTCCCAATGCCAAACTGCATATGAGGAAGCTGCAATGGTATCTCAAAATGTATGGACACAGCACTGCCAGGATTTGGACACTGTCATTCAAATAATACCTTGCATTCAAAAAGAATTTTTGTGGTGGGCTCAGGAATGTCACCTAAACAAGGGACTCTCTGTGACCCGCCAGAGGCGAGTCAGATTTTAACGACAGATGCCTCGGACATTGCTTGGGGAGCTCATCTAAATGGAAAGTGGATACAAGACAAGTGGCCTGCCAGACTTCAGCATCTACATATCAACATGAAGGAGATGTTAGCAGTCCAGTTTGCATTAATGGCTTTCAAGGAGTTACTTCTTCCAGGGCAGGTGTTGATTCTAACAGGCAACACAACTGTCATGTGGTACATCAACAAACAAGGCGGAACACATTCTTATCCTCTATGCAGGCAAGCAATGATTTTATGGGAAACTGCGCCAGCTTGCAACTAACTCTTCAGGCAAGGTTTCTGCCGAGCACAGAACTCCTTAGCAGATGTGTTAAGCAGACAAATCATGGATCCCCACGAGTGGAAACTGGATCTTCATGTATTTCAGAAATTGACAGTGTCATGGGGAACTCCAGACATAGATCTGTTCGCTTCTCCACTAAACCACCAGCTGCCAAAGTTTTGCACAAAGGGGTTTCATCACACAGCTTGGAAAGTGGATGCTCTTTCTTTCAGTTGGAGAAATCTTCATGTGTATGCTTTTCCACCTCTGCCTCTTCTTCCAAAGGTGCTCCTAAAGGTCAGACAAGACAAGCCAAGGATGATTTTAATAGCTCCAGATTGGCCTCGGCAACACTGGTACCCACTACTAAGGAGTCTGGTAAGGAAGCCTCCATGGCCTTTGCCTTTGATTCCACATCTGTTATCTCAGAAGGACGGTCACCTGCTCAATGTCAAGCTTCACTCTCTTCATCTAACAGCCTGGCATATTCTGTTCTGAAACACAGCAGGTCTCAACTTCCTCAACAAGTTTTAAATGTGATTATGGAAGCCAGAAGACCTAGTACAAGGAAAGTGTACGAGAGAAATGGAAGAGATTTTTATTTTGGAGTGCAGCAAAGAATTTGGAGATTTCTGAGCCTAATTTGAGTGTGGCTCTTCAATATCTTACTGAGTTATTGGACAAAGGTTTGTCCTTCTCTTCCATTAAGATTCATGCTGCAGCAATTTCAGCTCACTATGATTGTGACCCACCGTTGTTTTCGCATCCTTTGTTCAAGCAGTTTCTTAGAGGGGCAAAGAATATAAGACCCCAATAGAGCTCCTACTCCTGCTTGGGATCTCAATTTTGTGTTGGCAAAACTTACTCTACAACCTTTTGAGCCTGCGGCTACTGCTGAATTGAAATACTTGTCATGGAAGACTGCTTTTTTGTTGGCTATTACTTCTGCAAGAAGGGTTTCTGAGCTGCAGGCCCTTATGGCAGTAGAGCCCTTTTTGATTTTCCATAAGGATAGGGTATCATTACGTACTAATCCTTCCTTTATGCCTAAGGTGGTTTCTAGTGTGGCTTTAAACCAAACTATTCATTTGCCTACTTTCTATGCAGATCCCCAAAATAAGGGGGAAAAGATTTTGCACACTTTAGATGTACATAGGCAGTTGCGTTATTATTTAAGCAGGACTAAGGATTTCAGGCAGTCTCAGCAGTTGTTTGTTTCTTTTGCTTTGAGTTCTCAGGGCAAGCCTGTGTCTAAGCAAACTATTTCTAAGTGGATTGGGTTTTGCATTTCATTTTGTTATTCCCATCATGGCAAGGAGATTCCAGCTGGGATTAGGCCTCATTCCACTAGGGCTACTGCCACTTCTACAGCATTTCTAAGGGGGGTGGCAACTAAGGATATTTTGGAGGCAGCTACTTGGAGTTCAGTGCATACTTTCTCTAAGCATTACCATCTTCCTCTCTACTCTAAATCTAGGGCTGGTTTTGCCACAGCTATTTTGCAAGGCATGTTGACAGCTCCTGCTTCCTTATGATTTGCCAGCCTCCCTTAACTCTGCTTTGGGATTCTACCCAATGGTTAGGACTGCAGCAATGTGGAATGAAGAACATAGTACAGTTTTGTACCTACCATAAATGTAGATGTTCGAGGATCCACATTGCTGCAGTCCAATTTACCCTCCCTCCTTCCCCTCTGTGTTCAGGGGTGGTGGTGTGGGTTAGGATATACTCTTGTACATTTGTATATATTGTATATATGTTTGGTGCAGGGTTTTTTTTTGGTTTTTTGGTTTGGGCCTTGTCTTTTTAGGGTCTTCTGACATCTGGGGCAAGAAAAGACTGAGGATATGACGTCGGTCATGCGCATTAGTACCCTGACGTCCTGACATCAGTCTAATGCGCCCTGACCGACGTCAGCCATATACTTTGGTATTCGGGCCGACTGGACAGCGGACTACCCAATGGTTAGGACTGCAGCAATGTGGATCCTCGAACATCTACATTTATGGTAGGTACAAAACTGTACTTTTCTCCTAATACTCCCCAAAAGAGGCACTTTAGGCCTTTTCTACCGCGGAAGAAGAATTTATCAGATTTGGATGAGCACTTCTTGGCTTACTCCTCCCAGATCCACTCACCAGAGCAAGTGGTTTGAGGTGATGATTCACTTTTCAGTGACTTCCCTGCTGAAGAGGCTTCATTTGTGCTAATTGTTATGGCGAAGCATTTTGAATGGGAATCAAAGCAGATTTCTGAGATTAAACAGAGATGCCCTCTTGGAAGTAGGCACCCCTGTTCCTGCACTTGTTCCACCTGCTCTGGAGGCCTTATTTGATGCCTTTACTTATACTGCCACAGACTCCCAGCCACCCAGCCCCTAAAAGGCCTGATAGATTTCACAAAGTACCTGTAGATTTAAAGTTTCTGCACAAAAACTGTGATTTTCATGTCTACAGACAAACCCTGTAAGTTGCTTCCTGCCGCCAGTGCTCTTCCCTCAGATAAAGACAGCAGGACAATGGACAGATTGGGGTAAAAAGATTTTTACATCTTTCATTCTGGATTTTAGAGTATGAATTACCACATTCAAATGACTAAATACGTATGGTCTGTTCTGGGAAATTTAAATAAAACATTGTTTCCCCCTCCCCCGAGAAAATACACAGTGAACAGGCCTCTCAAGTGGCTAGGCACAGAGTAAAATGCAGCTGTGATACAGTAGAAGCCTCCTCTAGAGCAGCAGCTATAGTTTTTGTAACAAGGAGGTGCACATAGTTATGTTGTCAGCCTCTCCCAGTCGATGTAAAGACAACTTTTTGACTCTGGTTTAAAGGATGACCTGTTTGGTCTCAGTTGCTGATGGTCCTTTCAAACAGTTACAAGAGCAAGATAAAATTACAAAGGACTGTAGACGAACTTTCACTTCTTTGCCCAGATACCAGAGAAACCACCCTGCAATGCCTGCTTACTTTGCTTACAGGGAGTCTAGACTATCTGATAAGGCCAAGGAAATGACTACAAAGATTCCAAGACTAGACAGGGACTCTAGATTTGAGTGGCCTCCCTACCCAGACATGTCTGCCTGACTACCCTCTGTAGCCCTCCCCCCCCCAAGGTCCAGCCCTACACCTATCCAAAAGGCTCGCCACCTCCTTAAAAATTACTACTCCTCAATTCAAACAAATAGATTCTTTCACTTATACAGAATGGGTACAGAATGACTTGGAAGGAAGTTCCTCCATTCAGTAGCATCTCTCCTTCTTGCAATCTGATATAGTTGTCTCTGTCATTCAGGCCTTGTTCGAACAAGACAAAACAGAACAGCTTCCTCCACAGTAGTGGGAAAATAGTTGTGTCCCCAGACTATTCCTCATTCTAAGAAAAGGAGGAGACTTGAGCTGTATACTAGATCTCACTACCTTCAGTACCTTTGTCTGTTATACCTTTCAGGATGTTGTCCCTACAAACTCCTCTACCATTCATTTTTCTACAAGCTTTCCTGGTTCCTCTTGACCTAACGAATGCATATCTCCACATTCCTATTCACCATGCTTATAGGAACTTTCTATGGTTTTCAACTTATCGCACTTTCAGTTCTGTACCCTACCTTTTGGACTTTCTGCAGCCCCAAGAGATTTCACAAAGTGCTTCACCCCAGTCATAGCTTACTGCAGGACTCAAGGAATTTAGACATTCCTTTATTTGGATGGCATGCTAATATACGCGTCTTCTCAGCAGATGCTCTTGACTCCTCTCAACTTCACCTTGATCCCTATTTCAGGATCTGGGGTTCCCAATCAACATTAAGAAGTCTGCAGTGGAAACAAACCAAGACCTTGTTTTCTTGGGGTGCAGACTAGACACCAAACTCATGCAGGCTTTTCTACCACCAGAAAGTGCAGAGTCTCACCTGTTACTTCCATTATCATCTTTCTGTTCAGACCTGCACTGCAATGGAGATCCTCAGAGCACTGGGGTTCATGGCAGTAACCATCCTCCTGTTCTTTGCCAAACTCCTTATGAGGTGGATCCAGTGGTACCTGAAATCTACCTGATCCCAACATTCCCATCCTCTGACACAGAGGTTCTTCTCCTACCTAGTCTAAAGAAGGAATTCCATTGGTGGATTTCACAGAAAGCTCAGCCTTGGGGTATACCTTTCAAGATGCAGACACTGCAACATGAGGCAGGTAGTCTAAGGGTTCAGGGACAATGGCCTGCATACCTAAGATTAGAGCGCATCAATCTGAAGGACATGAGTACTAATTCAGGCCCTGTGGATCTTCTCCCATTTTTGGAATCCAGGTCCCTTAAGAGTGTTCAGACACCACAACAGTCATGTGGTACTTAAGGAGGAGTACCAGGTCCTATTAACTGTGCAGATTGACTTTTTAGCATGGGAGCAAACTACAAAAGCAAACCTGTCTCGCCATATAGCACAAAACATAAAACATACTCCTTCCTCCTCTGAATAATGCAACAACTCTGACCCAGTGGAACCACCGACTGTGACTCTCAAAAGACAGACAGCAAAGCAAATAGTGTTCTTTATTCTAGCGCTTCGGTGTTTCCACCTTCAAGGAATATCAAACAAAAAAATACATACATTTATATATCACACTCAGTTAAAAGCAAACGCCCACTAATTATACAATGGACCTTCCCTTAAAGCAAACACTTCCAATTCAACTCATTATTTAGACCATTAGGCATCAAAGTTTTATATTTCAAAATATAAATACATTCTTTATATAACAACTTTTGTTTCAATACATATTCGTCATTACCTAAACTTTCCACAGTTTCTAAAATTGTGCCTTGTAATAAAGTAGTGTCACTATTATGTAACATCCTAAAATGTGAAGCAATTATTTTATCTTCCTTCATATTTTTAATATCACCATATAGTTTACATTCCTTCACAAAGACAATGTCCACACTGATTTTCTGTACAAAAGAAGGTAATTCCCATAGATGGATGCTGAAAAGGGAGATCTCCCTAGGCAGTCCACAAATGAAGAGGTCCCACAAATAGATCTTTTTGACTCCCAACAAGCACCTTCCACTCTTTTTGCTTAAAAACATACTGTCCTCAAGCCTGGAAATTGAATACAATGCCCTTTCTTGGAAAGGGAGGTTATTGTGTGCCTTCCCTCCACTTTCTGATCCAAAGAGATAATGCAAAGATCTTACTGGTGATTCCCTTTTGGCCAAGGCAACATTGGCTTCCCCTTCTCTAGCACCTATCCAGGGGTCATCAACAGAAGTTATCTTCCGCAGTGGACTTGTTCACACAGCAGAAGGGCTCATCACATCATCTCAAGCTGTCATTGTTCAACCTAACATTATGGATGATAAGATTCTGATCCCTTTTTGACACCAATTTTCTGAAGAAAGGTTCTCCAGAAGGCAGGGGAAACCTACTAACAGGAAATCTTGCATAGCTAAATGGAAAAGATTTACTGTTTGGTGTCTTGCTATTAAAAAAAAAGTAGGACCTGATAAGTCTAATACTCTAATTGGTCCTTTCATTTGTGCGAGCGGTTGAAATCTGACCTATCATATTCTTCTGTTAAGGCACACATTTTATCTTTATTTGCTTGCCTATCTCTGGACCCTCCTCTTTTTTCCAGATTAGAACTAAAGCCATTCTTAGAGGGTGTATTCCAACAGAAATCCCCAAGGAAAGCTATCCTACCTGCTTGGAACCAACTTTGGGCTGGAAAAACTTTCTCCCTCCTTTCAAATCAGCAGCCTGCATCTCTTAAATTCTGTGCTTGGAAAACCATTATCTTGGTGGCCCTTACCTCAGCTAGACGAGTCACTGAACTACAAGCCCTTATGGCAGTCCCTCCCTTCCTTATTTTTCATAAGCACAGTGCGTCTTTGAGGGGAATACCTCCTCTTTTTTGTCTGGAGTGGTGAATGAACTATCCTTCAATCAGGCTGTAAATCTTCCCACCTTATTCCCTATTCCAAAAAATAAGGGAGAAAGGATTGGACATTCATTGGACATGCATAGAAAACTCAGATTCTGTCTAGATAAAATAAGGATGTCTGAAAGTCTTTCCAATCATTTCCTTCCAAGTTTTTCAAGTTTCTAAGCAAACTGTTGCTAACTAGATTTCTAAATCCATTACCTTTTTGTACACCATGAAAACTCCCTGTGTTCTTCAGAAAAGGTGCATTCTACTAGAGCAATGGCCTCATGTAGAGCCTTTTACAAGGTAATTGATTCTAGAAGTAGCTGCTCGGTCATCTGTACGTACCTTTTACCAAACATTTATAGAGTGGATGCCTTTTCTACATCCAGAGCAGTATTCTCCCAAGTCAGCCCTCTGTGGATTACTAGATGGTTATCTTATTATTCATTTATCCATCCTTCACACCTCGTAAGCTTTGGGAATCAACCGTCAGTTTGGAATACTGCAATAGTGATCTAAAGAAAGTTACATGTGTGTAAGAACTTTTAACAATCGATGTTCCTACTGATTACATTTGCAGTATTCTTTTCTACCCTACCTCCTACCATTTCTTCAATTTTCTGCCTTTACCTCGTAGATTGAGGGGGGTCCTTAGTCTGTCTACTTCTTCCTTCTTAGCTCACCATTTTGTTGTGTTAGGTTTCTTCTGGCTTACTGGCTTGGAAAAAAGTGTGAGATTTTATAAGTCTGCTCATGTACCCTTATACCTACAGCTTAGGTCATGTATCAGATGTATGGCTCCATGAAAGGTTGTGGCTTTGGTACTTCAGCCAGACATCCAGGACTTTTTGGTGATGTAATAGTTTGGAATACTGCAACAGTGATCAGTAGGACATCTACTGTTCTTGTACAACTGTACTTTTTTACATAATGCTGGAGGTATTGTTTCATTGCAACACTTCTGGGAGGTACAGTAAACATGCTATTCTGTGGTCTTCTGGATGGAATATGTTGGTCTTCTGGATGGAATATGTTGGTTATGAATGTAAGTTTTGCTTGGAATTGACCCCACACCATTTCAGTTACCCTACCCAACCCAACCAGTTGCTGCTTGCACCCTCGTCTTCCTTGGAAGTCACCAGCCACTCAAGTTAGAAGAGGCTACACTGAAAATGGCTAAAATGTCTTCTGAAAGTCTTTGAGCAAAGAACATGTGAATGTGTTTTTCAGTGCGTCTCACTGCAGAATATGAGGAAAGCAGTAAGAGTATTTACTTTGAAGCAGGTGTTTTGCATCAAACAAAAATGTCTATATTGAAGATGGATTTGAAGTTGTAACATGTCATTCCTAACAATTTTAAGATATTCTTCAATGAGTGAGATTAGTGTGTGTGTGTATTTTTATATATAGCTAGATTAAAAAATAGCCAGAATTGCAGACTAATAAGACCCTTCACTGTGGTGCATATTGTATTTTTGGCATGGGTACAGAGTATAGTAATTAGCCTCCCCCAATACCTCACACTCTGTGTAAAACAATGTACAGGTGTGCAAGAACTTAACAGTAGACAAATGGAAAATAAAACTTGAATCACAAGGTTTTACAATTGTTCAACAGTGGCAGTGTAGTGCAAGTTTTGTTCATGTTGCCCTCACTATTTTATATTAAGTAGACTACTAAGTGTTCATCCTTTGAGAACTGCTGAACATAACATGGCCAAAATAATGTATTCCTAGTGAATCTACAAATGATTTGTGATTGGTCAGAATTGTCACCACAGAACAGTTGCAGTTCTTAACGGCAAACATTTGAAGTGAAAAGTACTAAAAAAAAAAAAAATTCCTCACTACTTGCATAAGCCACCTCAGAGGTCATTGCATCTGTAGGTGAGAGAGAAGTTTTTGGTATACCAAGATATTGATCTGCCAGGATAAAACAGCAGATGTACACTAGTGATTGCACAAATTAGTGTCTGTTGTTAGTGTGCTGATAATGAACATAGCACCCACAAAGAATAATGAACTTTTTTACTGAGCTCCATAACACTAGCAAGGATTGTGCAGGTACACTAGGTTGAATACACTGACAAGAGAAAATGCTTTAGAAAAAAAAGGTCCAGTATTTATTAAAATTCTGTAGTCTTGTACCCAGTAGTTTGTAGTAATACTATAGTTTGGAAGTGCATTCTTGCAAGTCTTCATGAATTGGACAGGGGAACAGACTCCAGTATGATGGTTTCTACTAATTATCTGTTGCGTTTAATTAAGACTGCCTTTTTTACACCTTCTCGGTCTGCTGGTTATCTGTTTGATTGACGTGTGCGCACATTTATTCCCTTTTGTGCAAGAGTTCATCATGGTGAAGCAGGGAATTTTGAATTTCATCATGGTGCAGCAGGGAATTTTGAATTTCAAGGCCTACTTTTTATAGATGCCTAGCTGTCCTAGAGTTGGAAATGCAGTGAGCAGAGTAAGAGGCTTCTGTACGGATGTGAGGTATTGCCAACTATGCCAGTAGAAGTAAGGCAGTAGTTGTGTAACATATGCCAGCATAGCTAGCTGGAATTTTGTAAAGAATTATGTCATTTGGATATCAAACTGATTTGTCCAGATGCTTGTGCTGAAAATGTATTTGTGATGTTTGTATTGTCTTACTGGACAAAAAATAAATATACATGCATGTAGTAACTGTTTAAATGTATGCATTGTAACTGTTAAAATTAATGTATCATCTCAGCGTTGAATGAAGACAGAGAAGCAATGTCTTAAAGAAGTATGGTTTGTTAGTCTCTGTAAGAAGAGCAGAAGTGTTAAAATTGTTTACAGTTTCCAGATACTGCAGTAAACTTTAGCAAAGCTCAAGATAGTGTATTGTAGCATATATGTTCTACATCCTGGCAGCTTCTAGTGATGGGGGGGTAGTGTGGGAACCAGAAGTCAGATGACAAGATATATCTGATGTCATCCTGTAATCTAGGACAAAAATTATGTTTAATACTAGATGAGACTGAAGTCTCATTATACTCTGATTTTGGGACCTGCTAAAGAATGAAGACCACTCGCCTACTTTATCTTGTCTTGCTCTAGTAAGTGAACCAGGGAATAGAAATTCTTTAGAGCATTTAGGAAAATATAGTTAAGCACTGTTTTTTTTTCTTTTTCTGTGTGAATCTATTCATCCATGTATTAATATTTCCTGTAAATGAAACTCTGGTGTTTGTTGTAAATAGATATTTAGTATTTTGTTCTTTTATTAAATATATTTAAACTTTTCATTGTGGCTGGTCCTTCAGAGAATAGTTTCACCTTTGAGAGTACTTATATCTGTTTGGTGACTCTGTGGCCATTCCTGGAAGCCTTACTGCACTGGTCAAACACTGCCATTCGTAGTGATATTAATTTCACTCAATGTGATTGGGTACCCTTGTAAGAGCATTAGAGTAGCTGGCTTTGGAGTGTCTGGTGGCAGTGTATCTATCTTATAGTCTGGGCAGACTGCATAGTTAGTAAATCTGTGCCAGCCTTTCTCAGGTGTGTGTACGTAAGTCAAATCTCATTGTGTGTGAGAGCTGCTTGGGGCAGGGGTATGAAGCTCTGGTTTCATAGAGAGTGGTGGAGCACTTGGTTTGGACACTCAGCTGAGGACTCATCTCTACAGCTGTGCTATCAGGGAGTCTTACTGGGGACTGAGTGTGTTCCCTGTGTGTTCTTAAGGGAAATTGTGCTTGATGCAGAGAGCTGCATCTTAAAATACTAAGTGCATCCATTTTTGTTCCAAGTGAACATCTTCCTCCAGTGTCGGTGGTGAGGATTCAGGCTCCTTGATTACTGGCACAGAGAGGAGATGTCACAACTTCAACTAGTGATGTCCGTGCCTCCCCAGGTAGAAACCCCTACTAATCGTATCCCCAACAATGTGCTACTCTTCTTTTTAGGATAGTCGAGAAGGCACAACGTCTTCCCTAGTCTGGTCTTCCAGAACCACTAACTGAACTGCGTGTGTCATAATTGGGGTTCTAGCCCCCTCTGCTTTGAAACTAACTTACCAGTTGAAGCATTGGGATTGGATAATTAAGTATGGATTATATTTTAAGAACGGTGTATGAAATGATGAGATACACATTTTGTGAAAAAGATAGGGTACCAAGGTGTATTTTTTTTCTGCTGAATCTGTGAGGAATTTACACAGCAATGAAAAGAGTTAAGTCCACGAGTGTGACTTTATAAGTTTGTTAAAACTAGGAACTCTTACAATTGCTGCTTTACATTTATTTGATGTATTGCTTTTTTATTAGGATCTCTTTGGAAAAACTTGCAGGGGCCAGGTTATGCTCACTCCATTAGGGCAGCAGATACTACAGCTGCCTTCCTTGCAAAGTAGCTCAGCTTACAAAACTTGTGAAACTGCTATCTGGATGTTCCAGCCACACTTTTTCTAGATGTGCAGTGAAAAGAGTAGGATAGACTTTGCCATTGCAGACTTGTAGGGCATGATTTTTTGTTTGCCCTCAGTCTTTGTCCATGATGTGTGCAGCATTGGTACCATTTCCAAATCGTGTTCTTCTTAGTAAATGTTGCCGTACTAATCCTTGGGTTTTCTACTGTGCCAGAAGCCCAAGACTGGCCTGATTTCCAGAGTCTTGGCATCATCCCAAACTGACGAGACTCCGTGACGGTCATCTGGATGTCAGGGTATAAGAAGGGCATCCATCGGCGACATCTTCAGTTCTTTCTTGCCAATGTAGTCTGATACTCTTCTTTTGTGTTTTATACTTCTGTCAGTTGGCTTGTGTTTGCAGAGATCCTATTCTTTCAGACAGATAAGTACCCTGTTGGGGAAATTTTTTCTCAAATTAATGTTTAAAAAAGTTAATTATGCTTGGGGCCTCAGCACAACATCTCTAACTACTCTGATTGTTCTAAGTTTCATGCAGAAACTCTAAAACATAGGGCCAAGGTACTCACAGCTCATATGGAGTCCTCTTCATCAGCTTCTGCAACCGCTGACTTCTGTAGGGCCCACAGCAACTCCGGTGGCCACTGGTGTGATCCCAAAAAAGCAAAAAGAGATGGAAAAAAAAAATACGAATTTGGAGCCTGCAGAAAAATTACTGCATCTGCTTCTAACTCAATAAAAGACTTTCGTGGGGTGCCTTAACAGCTCCCGGGCCCGGTGACTGTTAGGCCAGTGAGACCCCTTGGGAGGCTGCTACAATCCCTGGCCTACCCACAAGTACCAGCACCACTCACTCAGTATTTACATTTGACATTGTTATGCAGATGTCCACTTCTGACACCTGAAAAGTGGTCCTGGAGGGGAGACCTTGCGTCTTCCCTAATTATTGATGTTCCTACTGAGGTTCTGACTGGACAACCACATTCCTTGGCCACACTTATTAAAATAACTGTTAAACCAAAATGTAATCACTCCCCTTGGCCTCACCACTGTCCTTGGCCTCCATGTCTTAGTCTGAAGTCCAGGATTTGATCAGGTTAGCACAGGAATTCATGGCTTTCATTAAATCCGGAGAACTGATAACCTCCTTTTGAGACTTCTGTGATTAAAAGAACAAGGAAAGTAGCCTTCCAAGAGGAAAAAGAAACTCTTGTCATCTGAGGATGGGGAAGAGCTCTTTTGTTTGAATCATTTACCACCCCAAATTGGTTTCCCATGAGTACAACGAAAACGCATTATGTCAAATGCGTTTTCGTCGACACATGTAGAGCGAGCAGGCAAAACAGCGAAGCGGCTGTTAAGCAAATTCTTTCCCTGGGAAAGAAGTTGCTTGACGCTTTGTTGTTTTGCCGTGTTCTGAAGTGTAGTGTGGTCCCTTGTCTGGTATAGCTACCGAGTGTGATTCTGCAACAGTTACTGACCTTAGGGTTAGGGTGCGGGTTAAGGTAAGTGCATATGTATGAAAGTGTTTACTGTTTTATATTTTGTTAGATGTATGGTTGAGTTACGTGTGTATGTGTTTTCAGCTGTTTACTTTTGTTTTGGGGAGGTAGAATTAGGGTTAAGTGAAGTGTGTATGTGTTTGGAGCTGTTTATGCAAATGTGCGAGAGTTACTGACCTTAGGGGTTAGGGTGCGGGTTGAGGTAAGTGCATATGGTTTAAAATGTTTACTTTTTATTTTTGTTAAATGTATGATTTGGTTATGTGCATATGTGTATTAGATGATTACTGTTTTTTTGGGGGGTATAATTAGGATTGGGTTATGTGTGTGTGTGGAAGTGTGTAATGTTTTTTTTTTTTTTTTTTTTGCGGGGGTTGGAACAGAAATTTCTTTCCCTAGGAAAGAAATCGCTGTTCTGTGGATTCAACATTTTCAGCTTTCACTGAAAATGTATTGTTGTAACATCATTCGCTGTTGCAATATAGACCCCCCCCCCCAAATCCTACCCTGCCTCCAACTCTGATGATACTCTCTCAACTTCCCCACCCAAAAAACTTTCTTTCGAAAATACATTACACAAAATAAAGAAAGCTTTTAACTGAGGCCCAAAGGAAAACAAAATGAGTGAAAGTCTTTGTGGGATTCGCTTCCCACAGAACAGTTATTAACTTGTTTTGAACATTAATTTGAGAGAGAATTTCCCAATGGAGTACTTATCTGTCTGGAAGGACAGGATCTCTGCAGACATGAGCTGACTGATGTATTGGGACACATTACAGGGAACTATTATGCTTACCTTCTCCTAGGCCATTGGCTAATCCTCCAGTACGCATTGTAATTTGTGATGTTTTTGAGAACATAGCCTTACACCCTCACTCCTTACCACCTGCACATAAGAAACCAGACAGGTTTTACAGAGTGTTTAACTCTCACAAGCATCTCAATAGAAATCCTAAGACTGATTCCTCTGTGGTTTCCACCAGAACTACTAAAGAGGTTCCCTAAAAAACATTCAGACACCCCCTTTGTATTAACAGAGAATAGACTACTGGATAGGATTGGTGAGAAAACGTATACTTCTGCAATACTAGCCATAGAGCTTTAAATTGCCAACTCCATATGATAAAATACTTGAATCTTTTAAAGATAAAATAGCAAAATTTGACTCCGTGGTAAATAGAGCCTTGTACAAAGAGGTGCAGGGCATAGCTGGAAAAGCTTTATTAGTAGCCAGACACTCCCAGAAATGTGACTGTGATGCCTTGGATGCTTCATGCAGAGCAGCTGCCACAGGCTCAGTTATCCACAAATGTGTGTGTCAACTTGGCCACTGTCGGACCAAGTAAAAGCAGAGTTATTGGATGCCCTTCTAGACAGATTTCCTGTTCGGACTTCCAGCTGAACAAGTCTTCGAGAAACTAAAATGACAAATTAAAATCATCAAAGAATTCTGCTTGTCCCCAACCCGCAGTACAGTAGAAACTACCCCTCCAAACTTTGGCCCTTTCCCACCCAGTCAGGATAAGGGGATGCCTCCCCATGGGAAAAGGCCAAGGTGATCCACAAGATGGCAAACAGAACAGCCACATAAGTTGAAAGAGTCAAAGACGACACCCAACACAGAGAACTGTTCTGACTGTGTTCTGACTATGTGCCACCCACTCCCATCGACTGTCCTCTTTCCTAAGTTAGTCTAATACCATTAGAAGGGATCAGTGTGTCCTCAGCATTACAAAAAAGAGATACTATATCCAATTCAGGGAAATCCTCCCACCTTCTTGGGCATACCAAAGGAACAAGTAAACCTCCTACCTCTGACTATTAAAGGTTTACTTCATCAGGGGTCCATACAGCAAGTACCCCCAGGTTAAGGAGGAAAATGCTTTTATTACAGTATCTTTCTGGTCCCAAGAAAAGGGGAAACTTGAGACCTCTCCGGATCTTAAAAAACTAAACAAATTCCACTACATTCCCAAATTTAAGATGCTTACATTTAAAAAAGCTGCTGCCCATGATTTTTCAGGATACCCCCATGGTCACAATCAACCTAAAGGGACGCTTACATTCATGTTCCTGTAGCAATCACAGAAAATAACTAAGATTCTTAACCTAAGGCTCCCACTTCAGTTTTGTGCTTTACTATGTGGTTTCTCTTCTGCCCCAAAAGTTTTTGCAAAATGTCTAGTACCCCTGATATCACACTTCAGAATGCTGGGGGTATGTGTTTATCCCAACTTAGATGTCTGTCTCATACAAGGAAGGCCCACCTACGAGACCCTTGATGCCCTGCAGACCTCTGTAGTCTGCCTCCAAATGGTGGGCCTTATGTTAAACATTCAAAAAATCTCAGATAATTCCCCAAACAAGGAACCTGTTCTTGTAAGCCCTGATAGACTCGGTCCAACAACTTATCTTGGCCATAGAGTTCTTAATGTATTCCCTCCAGCAGGGTTACCACCTGTCCCACTTTGCGAGGGACAGTCCCTCTTTGGGCAATTGTGTCCTGCAAAAAAATGATAAAAATGGCAAATGTCCTGAGATTTTAGGACAAAATTATTTCCCATATTTTATGTAATAGTTGCATAAAACAGTTATTCTGTAGCTGAAACACCTAAATGTTATAAGAAACAGAATAAGCAACTAAAATGCTAGAAGAAGTTTTTATTTAGGCAAAAAGTGAATTTCTGTCCTTTGTACTGGCCGTAGGTATATTTTGGCCTGAAAAATCTGACGTTTATACCAAAAATGGCCCACTTTGGGCATTTGAAAAGGTGGCAACCCTACCCCTCCAGTGGAGCTCTGGAAGTTTGCAGTTTAACTTTCAATGGGTGGAGTCTAAGCTTTTTGATGGAATCACATTATGTCCTCACATTTCAAACAAATGTTAATCTCAGCAGCCATAGGTGTTACTAAAGAAGAGTAAATAGTAAACTGTTCAGCACAAACTGTTTTTATAGTGGTAGTATTCTTTAGGTTCTGGGTTTTAAACTGGAATTTAAGTTATGGTAAACATGCTATTAAATGTGTAATATTTTGTAAACAACTTGCAATATCTCAGCAACCACTCAAGTTACACACACACTGTTAGTAGCCTTTTGTAGGTCCATTTGAGAGCTTTCATATCAGGCTAAGCAGTTTTGTCTGTGCTACTTGTCAAGATATTTAGAAAAGCATGCAGTTTATGACAATATACATAAATATTGTATGTGCAGCAATTAATATCTCTTTATCTGCACTAGACAGAGGTCAAATATCAACATGGCTGTTTGTTGTGTAGACTTTCAGATGAAACATTTGAACACTTTGTATGTAGCATGGTTTTAAAATTATTAATGCAGATGTGAACAAGCAATATTTGACTCCTAGAGGCATCATTAGGATGCAACTGCAAAAGCACCTACAGGAGTTCTCCTGTCTGTAATGAGTTAAGGATCTTACGATACATGGCATCATGTATCCTGAGGGCCCCTTAAGCAAAGCTAGACATGAAGAAACTCCAGTGGTTTCTCAAATCTCTGTGAGCAACACTGTCCATAGAGACCTTTCTTCCCTTGCTCCCATGCCCCAAGAAGGAACTTCTGTGGTGGAAGAACACCATACAAGAGGAAGCAGGAACAACTTTCATGCTGCTTCAGGCATGCAAGACCACTGTGGATAGCTCAGACATAGATTGGGGGGCCCATGTATGCCAGCTTGAGGGTGCAAGGCATTTGGTCCACACAGCAAAGGAAATTGAATTTCAATTTAAAGGAAGTGGTAGCAGTCTTCCTAGCCATAAAAGCTTTCCAGCAGCATTTAAGCCTAGGAACTCTGCAAATCTGGACAGACGCTACCAAAGTCATGTGGTACATAAACAAGGAGGGACCTTATCTTACCCACTGTGCAGCCTTCCCAGAAAGATCTGGATGCTAGCCCAAGACTTGTCATTACCCTCATGGCATCATACGTCCCAGGCTACAGCAATCTTTTAGCAGACTTTCTGAGCGGGAACCTATTAGATCCAAATGAATAGAAGTTGAAAAGGGAACCTATTAGATCCAAATGAATAGAAGTTGAAAAGGGAAGTCTTCATTGATTTCACCGCTCTATGGGATCCCTCTACAGATCTCGTTTTGCTTCTCCTCACAACAAACACCTTCTGAGATTCTGCTCCAAAACATAACAGAGGGAGCATAGAAAATATACCTTCTCCTTTGCATGAGCTCATCAGTGCCCATATGCTTTTCCCTCCTTATCCTTGATTCTGAGGGCACTTAAAAAATTAAGCTCCGACAAGCCCGACACGATACTGGTAGTCTTCTTCTGGCCTAGACAGCATTGGTTATTTCTTCTCACCATAAACAAGCGGGAATTTTTCTTACTCCCGAGGACATAGACCTTCTCAGCCAAATCAGGGGATCGTTCTTTCACCCCAACCTGGTATCTCTGTCTAGCTCCCTGGAGGATTGAGTTATGACACCCACCTCAATGCTTTACCCAAAAAGGGGGCCATCTATTTTAAGGAGGCAAGAAAGCCTAACACCAGAAAATCTTACATGGCAAAATGGAAGAGAGATTTTTCACCTGGTGTCATGGCTGACACATTATCCCATCTCAATTACTGCTTTACCTTTCACACCTGTGTGAACAGGGCTTTTCTGATTCCAACATATAAGTTCATCCTTCTGCATTCTGCCTGAAGATTACTCTGTCACTGTTCTCAAGCCCACATGAAACTATTTCAAAATCGGACAGTTGGGGAAGTTGTGCTGTCCTCTGACATCAAACTGCATTATTTGGCTGAGAAAGACCCGAAGATGGTGCCAAAGGATGCCCTTTTTATACCCTGATGTCTGGAAGTCAGTCACTGAACATGTGGTGGCTTGGGGTGGTATTAAGACTCTGGAAATCTGTCCGGTTGCGAGCTTCTGCATAGCAGGAAGATCCAAGTATTGGTACTGCAACATTTGTCTAGTTGAACATTTACAACTTTAAGTGGGACACAACTGTACTTGAATACTACTGCAGTTATAATCCTTGTGATGACCCAAGTGCAGCTTTGTAAGCCTATTCACCATAATAAATGCTAGAGCACCAGGGTCTCTACTGTAGTGTAACCACTCCTTTACCATCTGTTACTTTCAGTAGGTATACCTGTGCAGTTATTCCAGTAAATTATTTTGGACAGAGATGTGTTCTTGCATTCTTTACAACAGTTTAGGCACACTTGGTTGTAAGTTTTTCTTGCACAGTGAAAGGCTAAAGATGGCACTTATCACTCACTTTACTACCAAGCATCCTGGTTATATCTTTAGAATGGGGGAGAACTCTTGCTCTACTCTGGTAATGTTTGAAGATTTGGAACTCTAGCTGGACGTTTGGAGAATTAGTCACAGGTAGAGTACCAAACATATGATAATGCCACTGTGTGTGTAATATATTTTATATATATATATATAAAATGTATATTTATATATATATATATATATATATATATATATATATATATATATGTATAGTACAATGAAAAAGTATTTGCCCCTTCCTGATTTCTTATTTTTTTGCATGTTTGTCACACTTAAATGTTTCAGATCATGAAACAGATTTAAATATTAGACAAAGATAACCCAAGTAAACACAAAATGCAGTTTAAGTGATGATTTTATTAGGGCCATGTCGGTTTGGATAGTTTTTTCCTTATGTGAAAAAGTAATTGCTCCCTAAACCTAATAACTGGTTGTGCCACCCTTAGCAGCAACAACAACTGCAATCAAGCGTTTGCGATAACTGGCTGCGAGTCTTTCACATCGCTGCAGAGGAATTTTGGCCCACTCACAATTGTGTGAATTCAGCCATATTGGAGGGTTTCCAAGCATGAACTGCCTTTTTAAGGTCATGCCACAGCATCTCAATTGGATTAAAGTTTGACTAGGCCACTCGAAAACCTTCATTTTGTTTTTTTTAAGCCATTCAGAGGTGGACTTGCTGGTGTGATTTAGATCATTGTCCTGCTACAGAACCCAAGTGCACTTCAGCTTGAGGTCATGAACTGATGGCCGGACATTCTCCTTCAGGATTTTTTGGTAGAGCGCAGAATTCATGGTTCCATCAATCACAGCAAGTCATCCAGGTCCAGAAGCAGCAAAGCAGCCCCAGATCATCACACTATCACCACCATGTTTTACTGTTGGCATGATGTTCTTTCTGAAATGCTGTGTTACTTTTATGCCAGATGTAATGGGATGCACACCTCCCAAAAAGTTCAACTTTTGTGTAGTCAGCCCACAGAATATTTTCCCCAGGGTCTTGGTGATCATCGAGATGTTTTTTGGCAAAAGTGAGACGAGCGTTTGTTCTTTTGTCAGCAGTGGTTTTCACCTTGGAACTCTGCTGTGCATGCCATTTTTGCTCCGTCTCTTTCTTATGGTTGAGTCATGAACACTGACCTTAACTGGGGCCTCCAGTTCTCTGGATGTTCTGGGTTCTTTTGTGACCTCTTGGACGAGTCGTCGCTGTGCTCTTGGGGTAATTTTTGTAGGCCGGCCACTCCTGGGAAGGTCCACCACTGTTCCATGTTTTCTCTATTTGTAGGTAATGGCTCTCACTGTTGTTCGCTGGAGTCCCAAAGCTTTAGAAATGGCTTTGTAACCTTTTCCAGACCGATAGATGTCAATTACTTTGTTTCTCATCTGTTCCGGAATTTCTTTAGATCACGGCGTGATGTCTTCCTTTTTGGGATCTTTTGGCCTACTTCACTTTGTCTGACAGGTTCTGTTTAAGTGATCTCCTGATTCAACAGGTCTGGCAGTAATCTGACCTGGGTGTGGCTAGTGAAATTGAACTCAGCTTTCCCAGAAATGTTACTTCATGATTTCAGAAAGAGGGGGGGGGGGTCAATTTCTTTTTTCACATAGGACCATGTAGGTTTGGGTAGATTTTTTTAACCTTAATAAAATCATCACTTAAAAACTGCATTTTGTGTTTACTTGGGTTATCTTGGTCTAATAATTAAATTTGTTTGATGATCTGAAACATTTAAGTGTGACAAACATGCAAAAAAAGAAATCAGCAAGGGGCAAATACTTTTCATTGCACTGTGTGTGTGTGTGTGTGTGTGTGTGTGTGTGTGTGTGTGTGTGTGTGTATATATCTGTATATATATATATATATATATATATATATATATATATATATATATATATATATATATATATGTATATATATATATATATATATGTATATATATATATATATATGTATATATATATATATATATATATGTATATATATATATATCTATATCTATATATCTATATATGTATGTTGTGTCTTTCGGCTTTTAGGGGTCGCCACAGCGGAACTCCGGTCCGCTAATGATTGGCAGTAGATTTTTACGTGCCGAGTTGCCAGCTCTGACACAACCTTCAACGAAGGTATGCCCATTCACGCATGTCTCCACACATAAGACACTTTAGCTGAGAATCGAACAGGACATCTTACTGTGAAGCGACAATGCTACCGCAGCACCACCACCGCAGTCATTTTTTTTTTTAAATATGTATAATACGTAGTATGCATCTGCTGTTATGGTGAGTATGCTTACATAACTGTGCTTTTTCCATTGGCTCTCAGACGCACAGATGTTTTCATCATTACAATATAAAATAGAATGGTAGAGCATAACTCTGCTAAAGTTGAGGAATAAAGTAAAATTACTGACTATAGTGTAGACTGCTGCTTTCATCTTTCTGTGTTGTAGACATCCAGACATTTTGATAATCAGATTGAGTCACAATTGGGTGTATGTTAATGTGTTGAGTCATTTATAAATTAAAATGTATTATCCAGTAAATATCTGTTTCCTTTTGTAAGATGGCACAGCACCTGTGTACTGCTCACTTGTTCTAGGTTTTAGTTTCCCTTTGCAAAGCCTATTTCTCATTCGAAAATTGGTATTTGAGCACATTTCAGTCTTCCATTTTTAATATGGACCTGTGCTCATTTTCATGTTGTTTGGAGCTACTGCTTGTGGGTATCTTGTCTTTCCTCTGCAGGATAGCAGGGAAAATGATTGTACAGTTGTCTAGTTGATGAGGGTCATTTAGTCAAATCCCCGTTAATCTCTCATGTCCTCTGTTGTCCTCCAACTCCCCTAACTAGGCTTCACTGCATAGACCATGTTTTCTTAGTCCTTGGCCCTAAACTGTGGGAATCTATTTTCCTGCTTTTCTCAAAGATCATTCCTCTTACCCCATTTTCCCATTGGAGATAAAAACACATTTCAAGACTTTAGGAAGATGCACTTGCTATCTGTCTGGTTATATAACCTGAGCTGTTCATACACATCTTCCCAATCCATGCCTTGTTCCAAGTGCTTTTGATTTGGATTCTTTCAGCATACTGACTCTGTCTGATTTCTATTCGCTCTCTCTGTATCATATTTATTTCCTTTATACCCTCAACCCAGGTATGGTATTCACTTTTTATATAATTTTTATATAATTTATATATAATTTTGTCATAACTGTGTATATAATGTCATGTCTTTGTTGTTTACCCCGAGATAAGACTGAAATAGGTCCAATGGGATCATTGCACTACCCCAGTTCATCATCTTCTTTAGGCTGTTCCCGTTAGGGGTCGCCACAGCAGATCATCTATTTCCATTTCTTCCTGTCCTCTGCATCTTGCTCTTTCACACCAACTGCCTGTATGTCCTCTCACCACATCCATAAACCTTATCTTAGGCCTTCCTCTTTTTCTCTTACCTGGCAGCTCCATCCTTAGCATCCTTTTCCCAATATACCCAGCATCCCTCCTCAGCACATGCGCAAACCATCGCCTCTATTGCTTTGTCTCCAAACTGTCCTACCTGAGCTGACCCTCTAATATACTGATTCTTAATCCTGTCCATCCTAGTCACACCCAGTGCAAATCTTAACATTTTTAACTATGCCACATCCAGCTCTGACTCCTGCCTTTTCGTCAATGCCACCGTCTCCAACCCATATAACATAGCTGGTCTCACTACCCTCCTGTAGACCTTCCCTTTCACTCTTACTGGTACCCGTCTGTCATAAATCACTCCTGACACTCTACTCCACCCATTCCACCCTGCCTGTACTCTCTTCTTGACCTCTCTTCCACACTCACCATTACTCTGAACTGTTGATCCCAAGTACTTAAACTCATCCACCTTTAGCAACTATACTCCCTGCATCCTCATCATTCCTCTACCCTCCCTCTCATTTACACACACATATTCTGTTTTAGCCCTGCTGACCTTCATTCTTCTCCTCTCTAAAGCATATCTCCACCTCTCCAGGGTCTCCTCAGCCTGGTCCCTACTCTCACTACATATCACAATGTCATCTGCAAACGTCATAGTCCATGGGGCCCTCCTGTCTGATCTTATCTGTCAACCTGTCCATCACCACTGCAAATAAGAAAGGGCTCAGAGCTGATCCTTGATGTAATCCCACCTCCACCTTAAACATATCTGTCACTCCCACCGCAGTCCTCACCAATGTCACACTACCCTCATACATATCCTGTACCACTCTTGCATACTTCTCTGCCACTCCCGACTTCCTCATACAATACCTCAACTCCTCTCTAGGCACCCTGTCATATGCTTTCTCCAAGTCCACACAGACACAATGCAACTCCTGACCTTCTCTGCATTTCTCCAACAACACTCTCAGAGCAAATATTGCATCTATAGTGCTCTTTCCTGGCATAAAACCATACTGCTGATAACTAATAATCACCTCCCTTCTTAACCTAGCTTCCACTACTCTTTCCCATAACTTCAAGCTGTAACTGATCAATTTTATCCCTCTGTAGTTACTGCAGCTCTGCACATCACCCTTATTAAAGATGGGTACCAAAACACTTTTTCTCCACTCCTCAGGCATCCTCTGACTCTCCAAAATTTCATTAAACAATCTGGTTAAAAATTCCAGTGCCATTTCTCCTAAGCACCTCCATGCTTCCACTGGTATGTCATCTGGGCCAACAGCCTTTCCATTCTTCATCCTCTTCATAGCTGTCCTTACTTCCACCTTGCTAATCTGTTTCACTTCCTGATTCACTATCCCCACATAAACCTTCTCACTCTCTCTCTTTCTCTTCATTCATCAGCCCTTCAAAGTACTCTTTCCATCTACTCAACACACACTCCTCACTTGTGAGTACATTTCCCTCACTATCCTTTATCACCCTTACCTGCTGCACATCTTTCCCAGCTCTGTCCGTCTGTCTAGCCAATTGGTACAGGTACTTTTCCCCCTCTTTAGTGTCCAATCTCTCATACAACTCTCCATATGCCTTATCCTTAGCCTTCGCCACCTCTCTCTTTGCCATGGACCTCATCTCCTTATACTCATGTCTATTTTCTTCATCTCTTTGACAATCCCACTTATTCTTCGCCAGCCTCTTCCTCTGTATACTCTCCTGTACTTCCTCATTCCACCACCAGGTCTCCTTGTCCTCCTTCCTCTGTCCAGATGTCACACCAAGCACCTTTCTGGCAGTCTCCCTTACTAGCTCTGCTGCAGTTACCCAGCTGTTCGGTAACGCTTCACTGCCTCCCAGTGCCTGTCTTAACTCTTCCCTGAACTCCACCTCACAATCACCCTTTTTTAACTTCCACCATTTAATCCTTGGCACTGCTTTCACACTCCTCCTCCTCCTTTTTTGATTACCAACGTCATCCTACAGACCACCATTCTAAGCTGCTTAACTACACTTTCCCCTGTCACCACTTTACAGTCTCCAATCTCCATCAGACTGGTCCTCCTAAATAGGATATAATCCATCTGCATGCATCTTCCTCCACTCTTGTACGTCACCCTATGCTCCTCCCTCTTCTTAAAATATATATTCACCACAGCCATGTCCATCCTTTTTGCAAAATCCACAATCATCTGACCTTCTGCATTCCTCTCCTTAACAACATAACTACCCATCACTTCCTCATCCCCTCTGTTCACTACACCAACATGCCCATTGAAATCCACTTTAATCACTAGTCCCTCACCCTTGGGAGCACTCACCACCACTTCATCCAACTCGCTCCAAAATTTTTCTTTCTCATCCATCGCACACCCAACTTGTGGAGCATATGCACTAACAAAATTCATCATTACACCATCAATTTCAAGCTTCATAAATATCACTCTATCGGACACTCTCTTCAACTCCAAAACACTCTTGGCATACTGTTCCTTTAGGATAACCCCTACCCCATTTCTCCTGCCATCCACGCCATGATAGAACAATTTGAAACCACCTCCTATACACCTGGCCTTACTTCCCTTCCATCTGGTCTCTTGCACGCACAATATATCAACCTTCCTTCTTTCCATCATATCAGCTAGCTCTCTCCCTATACCAGTCATACTGCCAACATTCAAAGTTCCTACCCCTCACTACTACACTCCTAACATTCCTCCTCTCTTCCTGCCTTGGGCATGCCTTCCCCCTCCTCTTCTCCTTTGGCCAACAGTAGCCCAATTTCTGCCAGCACCCTGTTGGCTAACAGTACTGGTGGCGGTCGTTGTTAACCCGGGCCTCAACCAATCCGGTATAGAAATATGAAATGTTCTCCGCATAAGTAATTTGGCAGAGGTTTTAAGCTGGATTCCCTTCCTGACGCAACCCTTCCCATTTATCCGGGCTTGGGACCGGCACAAAGAAATGCACTCTACCCCAGTTAATAAATTCAAAATAAAAATAAATAGTTAAGTATACAATTACTACTTGCTCCTTAGAAGGGAGCCATTGTAGGTCCTATTTTAGTGAGTTGATGTCTTATAATTCATCAGAAAGGGATTGCTGTTTTAAGTGTTGTGTATTTGTGACACTACATTTATGAATAGAAACCTCTGAAGATAGGTTTCTGCTTGCTTCATTAGATGTAGCTTTCTGAATTCTTTTCCTTGCTGTAAAGTTTTACTGAAAAGCAGTTAATGCTACTACTCGAGTTGTGGTCATTCAAGAGACTTGGCCTTAACTTGGTTTGAGGTTGCAAAGTATTTAATGTTCACAGGTTCCATTGTCACACTTAAAACTTAACTGTCTTTTTTGTATTTGCCTTTAGTATCAAGTTCCCTAAACTAGTGTTGGCTGTTTCAGCAGACTTTCATGTAGAACTGGAACAGACATTATCTTATAGGTAGGTGGAGGTCATCTCTAAGTAACCTGTAAGAAACTGAACGTAGTGACCATTCCTGGATACTTTGTGAATAGTACAGATTTTACAGCAATTAATACAAAGTTGCTGTCTTTTCAGTTTCTTTCAGATGGCGCTTGTTCATAGGCTGTGTACAATAAGGGGACAGAGCAATAGTGAGAAACACAGTTAAAGTGGTACAGTGAGCTAAAGTGACTGGACATGCAGTTTAGAATTAGATGAAGTACCAAATATAGTCTCCTAATGTTTGTTGGTACACACAGGTAAAGTTCTGTGCCTACCAGAAGAATTCACCCAGCAACTGCTCTTGCTCACTGCTCAGTTTGTTGCATTTGTAGAACTTGGATTTCTTCTCTCTCCTGTTTATAGCTGCTTTATTTTCTTCTATTTAAGTTTTTAGGCTTTTGAATTGGTTTCGTATTCCTTTAGAAATCCAGATAGCATCATGTTCATGTTCTGTTGAGCATTTGGTTAACTGCATCGAGTTTATTTTATTTATTATTATTTTATTTGAAGTTTGTTTACCAGGCTGGTCCATTGGGCCGGGAAGAACCCATTTTCAATGAAGTCCTTGGGAGAAAAGCTTCTTAAGGACAATAATACATAATAAAATCAAGTTATTAGTAATATAATAAATTTAGTAAATAGCCTAAACAGAAATTATAAAAAACATAAGTAAATACTTACAAATATGCTAGTTCCTACCATTGCAAAAAACAGAAATTATAAACCATAAGTAGATATTTACAAATATATTTGTTCGTACTGAGGAAATATAACAGTAGGGGCAAAAGATACATAAGTTACAGGAGCTAAGGGAGAGATGAACAGAGCAGGAAAATTTGGAGAAGAGATTAAAGAAGGAGGTGGAGAGAGAGAGTTTGGAGTGGGGTGGGAAAGGCAGAAGGGAGGGTTAGAAATAAGGCGAGTTACTGAGAGAGTTTATGTAGGATGGGAGCAGGAGCATTCCCAGAAGGATGTTAGGTGTGAGTGAATCAAGGTTTTAAAGGTAGAGAGGCTGCCAGTGGTGTAGAGATAAGAGGTGGCAGGGAGTTCCAGAGGCGTGCTAAGAGGAAGGAGAGTAGATGTTTACCTGGTGGGCGGGCAGGCTTGTGCAATTCAATCAGATTCTGGGTATTGGTCTTTAGGAGCCTATTGGGTAGGTGCATTTTAAATGTGGAGGCAAGGGAGGGGCAGAGAGAGGGACTGAAGATGAGTTTGTGAGCATGGGTGAGTTGAATTTAAGTAAGGTAATTGGGGAACTCTAGACGATTTAGTTTATGAAGGGCAATACAGTGATTGGTGGAGGATCTGTAGCCTGTGGCAGACTTGGAAATTTTGTTGTAGCAGGAAGAGACTTTTGTCTTGAGTGAAGATTGAATGTTAGTAAGGAGTTGAGGCACCATGTATATGAGAGGGGATGAGATATGTGATAGAGAGAACAAACTTGGTAGAGGGAGTGAGGTAGTGATTGTGGCGGTAGAGCATACGAGTTTAGATGGTGGTATCTCTTAAGTATCCCTTAGTGTTCATGTTTAGTAGAGACACCACAAGGTGAGTGCTGAAAATGATTCTGCATTAAAGGAATTTGACTATCCTTCAGACTGTGCTATTGTGTTTAAAATGTACATCTGGTATCTTTATAATGTGGTGCCTTGTTTAACAGTTCCTGCTGTTGTGCCAGATTATTATGCATGGGAGTTTGTTTTTATCATTTAATTGTGCAAATGGTTGCTTATGGGTCACCAGCTTGCTGTTTTTAAATGCATTTCTGTTTTTACATGTAATAAAGGATCACTGTGTATTATATAAGGGAATGGGAGTTGTATCGGAGATCAGAAATTTAGAGAAGTTGACTTTTACTTCAGCTTTTATTTACTATTTCTGAACGCCTGGCATACAGTGCATTTTTAGGTGTGAATTAAGAGATTACATCAGCAGATACAATGCATAACTGTGCAAAATGCAATATTACAAAACCAAATCCAGTAGCTGTGAAAATCTGTTAAATTTGTATAGACTATTGCATTTGTACTGTGATAACAGGCAGTGTATTGGGGGCGCCTTATCACAACTGCCAAAGTAAGTGAAACAACACTCCTCTGTTAGGAAACTGAATAGTGGGTTGGTCATAGGTAAAGTAGAAGGCTGTGGAACACTGACCCTTGATCAGCCAGATGCCAGTGTCTGCTTTTGTATCTCCTTTATTCATCGTAATCCAAGAGGTTCAACCCAGCTCAACTCCTTTTGTATCATGCTGGGCATAGATTAGCACTCGTGGTAATAGTGTGCTGTATTTAGAGGAAAGAAAGTGTAGTTTTTCATCTTGAAAGGCTTCAGTCATGGCTTGCCTTTGTTTGCAACCAGGAGTGTGAATGTGTTGCTAAATGAGTAAGAACAACTGTCTCTCTCTCTCAGAAATTGTATATGCGTTGGCCTTGTATGGGCACAAAAGTCAACAGGGCAGCAATGGAATGTACTGATTCTACTTTTTTAAAGTAAAAAAAAATGTTTAACAGTCGAACTTCTGAAATTACCCCCCATCCCCACATTCACACACACACTGCCAAGCTGCATTCATTAGCTGAACATAAGTTTCCTACAACAGCTGCTTAGAGCACCTGGAGAAAATCTACATGAATTCTGAGAGGACAAGCAGATTCAACAAAATACCCCAGTCGAGAATCAAACTAGCGAATCTGTTACTGTGAGGTGGAAATACCAGATACTATACCACTGTGTTACCTGCCAAGGTTCTGCCTAGTATAGAAAAAAAAGATGGGTACTGGGGGGGGGGGTCTGTTTTGCATCTCCAGTTTAAATTATTGAGATTAAAATAAAATACAGAAACCTGACTTTATAAATCCTACTTCCTCTTTGGATGCCGGATATCTTTTATGGTAACTCAGTGTGTGAACAGTTCCTACTTTCATAAACATATTTGCCAGAAGCACACACAGCTTCTCTGTTTTGTAGTGGTAATGGAATGCCTTCACTTTTTTCCTTCTCACAGGGTCGTCGTAAACACCTTTTTTCCCCATTTTCTACATGGGGTTGCAATGTTGTGTCAGCATCTTTCTCTATTCATTGCTACTCTCCTGCCTTCGATGCTCATGCCTAACTGTTGCAGGTCTGTCACACAATTCATCCACCTTTTCTCTAGATGCCCTTGTTTCCTCTTGCCTTCTTCCTGTCTTTCCCAAATCTTCACCAAATTGCCTTCTGCATTCCTGCATATATGCCTAAACCACCATAATTTGTTCTTTGACCTTTTTCTGCACTTGGAGCTACTTTGGCTTCCGCTCTTATGCCCTCATTTCTTAGTCTGTCTTACAGTGTGCATCCTACCACCTTTCTCAGGTACTTCATCTCCATCACCTTTAGTTTTCTCATCTGCTCTGCCTTTGCTGCCCAGATTTCCATACCATGCAATAGTACTGCGGTAGCGTTGTCCTGTTCGATTCTCAGCTAAAGCGTCTTCTTTGTGGAGACGTACATGAATGGGCGTACCTTCGTTGAAGGTTGTGCGTCAGAGCTGGCAACTTGGCACGTAAAAATCTACTGCCAGTCATTAGCAGACTGGAGTTCTGCTGTGGCGAACCCTAACCGGGAAAAGCTGAAAGACATTAACAGTAGTACTGCTCACATCACTGTTTTATACACCTTGCTTTTCAGCTTCTTTGGCATTCTTCTGTCATACAGTATAGCTGATGGTCTGTGCCAGTTGATTTCAGCCCCTCAGATTCTGGCTTTGACCTCTTTATTCAGACTTCCCTTCTCTTCAGCCACCCCTCCCAGATAACTGAAGCTGTTAACCTGTCCACTATTTTCCTTTCTAGCCTAATTCTCAGCTTTTTTTGATTTCCCTCATTTGCAGCTATTACAAATGTCTTAGCTGTACATAGTTTTATTCAATGTGCCTTCAGTTTTGCATTCCATTCCCCTGTCCTTTGCTGTAGTTCTTGCTCAGTGTCTGTCTGAAATGCCACATCATCTGTATACAGCAGCCTTGTTGATCTGTCCCCCTCTGCCTTGTTGGCTAATGTAGTCCAACACCAATATGAACAGCAGTGGGCTCAGAGCTGAACCCTGCTGCACACCCACTCCATCTGCGAACCCATCTGAGAGACAGAACAGTGTTCGTACTTGAGTCTTTGGGTCCCTGTACATAGCTTGCACTATTTCTATCATTGTTTCCGAGACACTGAAGTACTGCAAGACTGCCCAAACCAGCTTTCTTGGGACCGTGTTATATGCTTCCTCCAATTGTATGAATGCCCTGTTGGGCTTGTTCCTCATTTCTAGCTTCTTCCTGACTGCAAACATTGGGTCAGTTGTGCTGCATTCTCATCTGAATCTGAATTGCTCATCTCCCATCTTAATTACTTCTACTCTGTGTATTTATCAGGCACCCTCTCCAGAACTTGCGACAGGAGTTTGATACCTCTGTACTGCCCAAAGTTGTGATTGTCCCCCTAGTTCTTGAATGCTGACTGTCACTATTATGCTTATTCTCCGGTCATCTGGGATATGCCTTTCCCTCCACACTGCTGTGAGTACCCTCAGGAGCTATGTCTGTCCTATCCCACCCAGCATTTTTATCATATCTGCTTTGACCTCATTTCGGCCTGCTGCTTTCCCTGACTTCATTTTCCGTAGTGCTGTTCCTATTACTTCTATGGTGGATTCCTCCTCTTCTCTCATCCTAGGGTATGTTTTGGGCAGTACAGCTTCTTTGGGGGTTTTCTTCATTAAGAAGTTGATGAAAGTACTCCTTTCATCTGCTTTGATTTCCTGTGAACACGTGAGTGGTTTGTTGCTGGCATCCCTTATGAAGGGTGTCTGACTGTCTTCCTTATCTTAATGTCTTTGCCTTGCATCCTGATATAGTTTCCTTTTACCATTTACTGAGATATTTTCCAGAAGCCAGTAGAGTACTTCTGACACCTTGATCTGAAGTAGTTGACCTCATTCATTTTGCACATATGGGTATACGGATCCGATTCGGATCCGAGCCGACAAAACTTTTCAAGCATCAGCTCCAAGCCCCTCCCTTACCTATATTACATCACTTCCTCCTATCTATCCTCAGATCTCGTTTGCCACTCTGAGTCAGCATCGTGGTCTCTGAGCCCTAAGCAAGGTGGTAAGGTTTTTTGGTCTTTTTGTGTTGAGTGTGAATACCTTTCCCTTTTTTTCCTCCCTTCACGTTCGATCGTCAGGTTAGTTGTAAAAAAAAAAAAAAAGAGTTATAAGTGTTTTGTGTTTTAGGGCTTTTATTGTTTCTACTATGGCTGAACAACCTAAGGTTATTTTTAAGAAGTGCACAGAGTGTGGTCACAAGCTCTCAACAGCCGATGGCCACACTCTGTGTGTTCTGTGTTTAGGGGTCGCCCATCTGTTTGCATCTTGTGACATTTGTTCAGGCTTTAACCCTAGGGCTTTGAAGAATCGCCGGGCTAAGCTTGTGGCTAAGGGTCTGCTACCTGCTTCTGCCCTGGAGTCTGCCTCTGTTTCCTCTCCAGCCAGTGATGGTGTGCAGGCAGGGACTCAACCTCCCACCAGGCCTGCTTCATCGGAGTCATCCCAGAGAGGTAGGGACAGAAGGGATAAGGAGAGGCACCACAAGGAGAGGGGCAGGCCCAGAAAAAGATCACCGGACAGGGAGTCTTTCTCCAGCCCCTCTTCAAAGGCACCCAGGTCTCATTCTCCTTGGCTCTGCTCTCCTCGTTTCTCGCCGAAGCCGATGGAGCCATCAGAGCCGAGGCACTCCCTTCAGATCCGCCCAGACCCGAGTCGATAGTTTCCTCCAGGTCGACTCTGAGTGTCTCCGACCTGGATATGGACAGGCTTATGAGGAGGTTCATCCAGAACCAGATTCAGATGGGGGTCTTGCCAGGGCCCTCTCCCATTGGAGAGGGTCCTCCTTCAACTAGGTTTCACCCTATTGCTCCTTACCCGATCCGACCCAACGCTTCAGGATTTTTGAGTTCGAGACCTTTTGGAGATGTTGGGTTGGCGCCGATGGTTCTCGTTTCCTCGATGCCGGCCGTCACCTTGAGTTCCTCAGATCCGATCTCGGATCCAGGAGACTCTCTGAGCCGTGGTCGGGGAGTCGGACCCGAGGATCGAGATCTCGCTCTTTTGGATCCCATTCTCTGTGCCCGGACTACCCCCCAGTCGGCTCCGATCCCTGCTTCGTTGGTGAGGAGAGCCCCTTCCTTGCGTTCTATGGAAATTTGCTCTCCATTGGCGTTCAGGGCAGTGGAAAGGGTTCTCTCCCAGTGGTTGAGACCACAACTCACCTACTCGGATCCTACCCAGACCCCTCTGATTTTGGATTCTGCTGCCATTATCCTGTCTCAGGGACAGCCCGCGCCAAAGCAACCCTAGGTTGTTTCCATCAGAGAACTCCAGGAGGCTTACGAATTCTCTCCAGAGAGTCCCACTGGAGAGGAACCTCGTAAGCGCAAGTGTAAGAGGAGGCACTTGGACTCCCCTGAGTCCATCACCACTGATACGGACTTGGAGGAAGGAGAGGGTTCCCCATGATCACCTCCCGAGGACGTTTCGTTCGGAAACATTATGGAGATCCTCCACCAAAGAGGAGGTTAGTCAGCCCCCAAACCCTCTGCAGATGAGTCTGTATTCCTGTTGGCCTGTGGCGCGGGCCCATCAACTTCCTGGGTCACCCCTCCAGCGGACCTCATCACCACTAGGGCATGGAAAGATCCTGACACCGTAGAGCCTATACCCAAAAGGCCAGACAAAATTCTTTCCCCGCCGTCAGACAGGCAGGCATGGTCCAAAGGAGCCCCAGTAGATGCTTTGGTGGTTGCAGCTGCCACAAAGAAGAAACTGGCACAGGAGAGTTCCTCGGTTCATCCACCAAAGAGTCCAGGTCGATGGATCATTTTGGGAAGCACATGTACTAGTCAGCGACATTTTCTGTTCATGCGCTGAATTACTTGGCACATGTCATCCAACTGCAGTGAGACCTTGTATCGGAACTGAGTCGCCACTCAGCGTCTCTGTCGCAACAGGACAAGCAGTCTCTCACTGCGAAGATGACTACACTGAAATCAGTGACAAATACCTCTATGCATCTCCTTTCTCATGCTACGGAGGGATCCGCTAGAGCTGCTGGTACAGGCGTTGCTTTGAGGCATCATGCCTGGATCAAGCTGTGTCAATTTGTGGACCCTTTTAAGGTGTCCTTCATCAATGCCCCTTTTGATGGATCATCCCTCTTTGGGAAGACTGTACGCGACACACTAACCCAGAGTGAGAAGGATGGAAAGACTTTGTCAGCCATCTGAATCCATTTCTCTAACCCCCAGAGGTCCTATTCCAGGAATCAAAAGGGGCAAAAGAAGATGTGGTTCAGGAAATCACAGTCCTTTCGTGACACTCAGGAATACCCGTCCCCCAGAGGCAGAGGGGGACAAAACCGACACTGTCCCAGAGGCAGAGGGGGTCCCAGAAACTTTGGGTCTAGGGAACCTTTTTCCGACAGACCCGCACAGCAACCCTGAGGAGTTACCCAGCTGCTCTACTCTGGAGGCAGTCAGGGGAAGATTTTCCTTGCATCCAGCGGCATGGGAGTCCATTACTGCAGACTGCTGTGTGTTAAGCATCATATCCAGAGTATATGCTATCCCCTTCATTTCATGTCCCATAACTCCAGCACACCTTCCAGATGTTCCACCCGCTCACAGGGAGGCTGCAGCCGTAGAGGTTTCGAATCTGCTGCAAAAACGAGCCATCGAGCCGGTCCCTCCAGATCAGTCCGGATCAGGCATCTACTCCAGGTTCTTTTTAGTGCCAAAGAAGACAGGGAACCTCGGGCCCATTCTGGACATGTCTATCCTCAACATGTCTGTAGAGAAACAAAAATTCCGGATGGTCGCTCTACAGTCCATTCTACCATTTCTGAGAGAATGCGACTGGATGTGCTCGTTAGACCTCCAGGACGCTTACTATCACATCAAGGTCCACAGGAGCTCCAGGAGGTTTCTACACTTCTGGCTAGGGGCCAGTCACTTTTAATTCAGAGCCCTACCCTTTGGTCTCACCACAGCCCCCAGGGTGTTCACCAAGGTTATGGCGGTCGTAGCGGCTCACCTGAGACTTAAGGGCATTCAGGTATTCCCCTACCTAGATGACTGGCTCTTCGCTGCATCCACCAAACGTCTCTTGTGTCAGGCCCTACACTACTTCCTCAGTCTGGCTTACAAGTTAGGCATCACGATCAATATCAACAAGTCCCACCTGGCTCCGGTTCAGATCATAGACTTCATCGGGGCACGGTTGGATTCGATTCGGTCAAAGATTTTTCTCACTCCAGAAAGGATAGAAAATCTCAGACTCCATGTATCGGCTATCTTGGATCACTCTGTAGTCACAGCAGCTGATGTTCTCAGTGCCCTGGGTTCAATGGCAGCTGCAATCTCTATCCTCCCTCTTGCACATCTTCACACGAGAGTCCTTCAGTGGAATCTAGCCGTTCAATGGTCCTGGCTAGACGTTCCGATGAATGTCCGCATCCAGATCAATCGGACATGCAGAATGTCACTCCAGTGGTGGCTTCAATCAGCGGACATTTTCATGGGGCGCAACTTTCTTGCCCCTCCGGCTCAAGCCACGGTGAACACGGACGCTTCTTAGCTTGGGTGGGGGGGCACGTCCTGGGAAGGACGGTCCAGGGCATGTGGTCCCCTCCAGAGACCAAGCTACACATCAGTGTCCTGGAGATGAGGGCAGTGCTTTTAGCATTGAGAGCCTTTCACCCTGTCCTACCTCTGGGGACAGTAGCCATTCAATCAGACAACATGTCTGTAGTCTGGTATATAAACAAACGGGGAGGGACCCGATCCTACCCCATTTGTCGCAAGGCCATGAGGGTTTGGGAGTGGGCCATATCCACCAGACGGTTTCTCATAGCAACGCTCATCCCGGGATGCTCCAACATTCTAGCGGACAGTCTCAGCAGGGCAAACCTTCTGCCTTATGAGTAGTGGTCTCTGAAACAATCAGTGGTGGAGAAGATCTTCCATGTTTGGGGTCAACCTTGCTGCGATCTCTTCGCATCTCCTTCCAACGCGAAGTGCAGCAGCTTCTTCACTCTGATACTCCCTCTGAGGGATGTCCCCAGGGATGCTCTAGTCCATGCTTGGCCTCCCGGGCTACTGTATGCTTATCCCCCCTTACCTCTTATTCCCAAGTTCCTTCAGATAGCTTGCCGGCTGCAGTGCAGTGTCATTCTCATAGCTCCCTTCTGGCTGCGTCGTGTGGTTTCCCTTCCTATGGCCTCACCTGTTGGCTCCTCCATGGACTCTAGATCCATACCCAGATCCGATTTCTCACCTGTTGGGCTTGCCCCTGCCCAGCCTGGACAGTCTCAAGTGGACTGTGTGGCTGCTCTGGTTCCCATTATCATCAGGACTCCCGGACTTTAGTCCCCTGTTAAGAATATTCTGGTAGCTTCTCTTAAAGCCTCCACTAGGAAACTCTACAATAGCAAGTGGAGACGTTTTTGCGTTTGGGCCTCTCAGCGCAATCTGAATCCATTTACAGCCCCCGTTCTGGTCATTCTGGAATTTCTGGCCGATCTTTTTCTATCAGGCACAAATGCTTCTACCATCAAGGTTCAGATGGCTGCCATCTCGTAATTTTCATGTGGGTGAAAATAAGGTTGCTCTGGCTTCTGCCAAATTGTGTAAAGCTTTCCTGAAGGGCACCTTTTTATTGCGACAACCAGTTAAAGAAACGGTGCCCCCCTGGGGATCTGACTTTAGTCCTTCAGGCTTTGACCTCTTCCCGCTTCGAGCCATCCGGTTCGGTTCCGATGAAGTTTTTGTCATGGAAGACAGTCTTCTTGGTCGCCATCACATCAGCCAAGAGAGTTTGAGTTGCAGGCCTTATCCTCCTTGCCCCCCCATTTGGTTTTCCACAAGGATAGGGTTTTGCTGCGTACGAACCCTTCCTTTCTTCCCAAGGTGTCCTCAGCAGCCAATATTAATCAATCTATAAATTTGCTAGTCTTCTTCCCAAATTTCCAAAATAAAGGTGAACGTAAGCTTCATTTATTGGATGTCCATAGACAGCTTCGTTTTTACCTCCATAGGACTAAACCCTTCCGGAAGTCGGATCAATTGTTTGTCTCCTTTTCAAAACCATTTTTGGGCAAAGCGGTTTTGAAAGTGTCCTTAGCAAGGTGGATCACTCTTTGTATTGCACAGGTTTATAAGGACAAAGGTTTATCTCCTCCAGGTGTATTGAAGGCTCATTCCACTAGAGCAATGGCCACTTCTGCAGCCTTCTGGTCAAGAGTTCTGTTAGACGATGTTTGTGCGGCAGCGACTTGGGCCAATTCGCACACGTTCATCTCTCATTATAAATTGGATCTTATTTCTAGAGGGAGTGCATCCTTTGGCTCTGTGGTGCTTAGGAATATCCTTCCATAAGGGCCTCCCAGGAATAATAGTAGCTGGGGACTCTGTCTCATATGTGCAGAATGAATGAAGTCAACTACTTCAGATAAAGAAGTTATGTTCTTACCATAACGTTCCATCTGAGTAGTAGACTTCATTCTTCTGCACCTTCCCTCCCTCCATCCCCCTCACTTTCAGGTTTTTCCTGTTTAGCATTGTGGTTATGTTGCCACTTGTGTCAGCAAACTCAATCTGGGGATAGATAGGAGGAAGTGATGTAATATAGGTAAGGGAGGGGCTTGGAGCTTGGAGCTGATGCTTGAAGAGTTTTGCCGGCTCAGATCTGAATCGGATCCGTATACCCATATGTGCAGAAGAATGAAGTCTACTACTCCAGATGGAACGTTATGGTAAGAACATAACTTTTTTTTGCTATTGTAACTCTTTTCTTAGCCTCTTTGTTAGCTAGCCAGTTTTTCTGCCTAACCTCATCCGCCTCCTCTAACTCCCACTTTCCTGCAGTCCTCCTTTCTTTTGATGACTTCCTGGACTTCTGCATCTCACCATCAACTTTCCTTGTATATCTTGTTTCCATAACTGGCTCAGATGTGTCTATTTCATAGTCCTCACACATGCGGTTTTGAGGCACTGCCATTATTTAACTCCATCTCTTTCCTTTTCCTGAGGAGCTAGAGGACTGAATAATTCCTTTGAACTGTTGCGTTTTCATTCAGTCACATTCCAGGTCTGCAGACTGGTCTCTATTGACCTTAGAGCCTTCTCTCACCACTGCTTGCAGCTGTTTATGGCCACCAGTGGTTTATGCTGTAGGCCAACTCTTTCACTGGGGATGGTTTGCAATTGTTGATTCTACTGCAGTGTTCTTCTTTACAAGGAGAAAGTCTACGTGAATTTTATGTTGGTCACGCTTGTATGTGATCTTGTAACTTTCTCTTTCTGAACCGTGTTTTGGCTGCTATCAAGTCATCTGCCCAACAGAGGCCTAGAACAGTTTCTCCTTTTTTCCTGCTGCCTCACTCGTGGAAACAGGCAGTCCTGATGTCCTGTTCTTGGCCCTGGAGCCTTTTACAAGCCTAGCTCATAGAAGTGCCCTGGCATTGTGCTGCCCGACATTAGTTCCCAGTGCCTCCATTAAGTAGATCCACTGGAGTGATCCCTGGGGTGAACTTTCTATTTTCTATCCACCTATCAAGATTTCTGTTGAGGGTCATTGAGGTGCTCTGCTTGACATGTATGGGAAGTCTATTCCAGAGCATGTGCAGTCTCTGTGTTATGAATCTGTCCTTCCAGCATGTTCTGTTAATTGTAGTAATGAGGTTGAGGTCTCTGGAGAGTGTGGTGCGGAGGGACTGAGATTTCTTTAGATGTAGCATTTCTAACCGAGCTGGGTCAGACATAGCTTTGTAAGTCAAGCAGAGATCGCTTGTTAGTAGATGATACCAGACACAGAATAGCTGGAGTTTTTTTTGTAGGACATGTGTTTAAGGCCTAGGATCCTCTTTGTGAGTTATTTTTGTGGCCTCTCCAGCTGTTGCAGGTGTTTAGTCAGGTACATGCCAAATGGGGCATAATATTCTATGATTGGTCTAATAAGGGAAGAGTAGAGAGATGTTTCTTTAGGGCAGCCACGGTGGTGCAATGGTTAGCGTTGCTGCCTCACAGCAAGAGGTTCTCTGGTTCGATTCTTGGCTGGGGTGCTTTCTGTGCGGAATCTGCATGTTCACCCTGTGGTCACGTGGGTTTCCTCCCACATCCCAAAGACATGCTGTAGGTGGATTGGACGCACTAAATTGACCGTAGGTGTGAGTGCATGCATGTGTGCCCCTTCTGTGGAAGGTTGGGTGCCGGGCTGGCAACTCAACACTGTAAAACTCCACTGCCAATCATGAGCAAATGGTGATTCACTGTGGTGACCCCTAACCGGGAAAAGATGAAAGAAGAAGAGAGAGGTTTCTACCTCGATGCAAAACCCTTGGTAATGAGATGTGCCACATAGGACTTGACCACAGTGGCAATGTGGTGGTCAAAGGAGAGGTTGCTGTCAACCTGTGTCCCCAGATGTCTTATAATTCCTTTGGTGTTTAGTGTGCTCCCATCAATGTGGTAAGTAGTGGGAACTGAAGTATTTTTTGGCATTAAGCTTAAGGCCATGGTTTCGACACCAGTCATTGGTCTCGGTGAGGCCTTTCTGTAGGTTGTCTGCATCACTTGGGGAGTTATTAATGGCTCCCAGCTTGCAGTTTGTGAATTTCATCAGCCAGAGTCCCTCCGTGTTGGCCTGGACTTCTGAGAAGTAGATGCCAAACAGGAGAGGACCCAGGACCAATCCCTGTGGGACTCCACTCGTGACTGGTCGGCAGTCTGGCCCGAGTCCCTTACTTTGACGCTGTGGGTTCTATCTTTGAGCCAATTTGCAACCCACCTAATGATACAAGGGGTTGATGCCAAATTTGGTGAGTTTGCCAATTCCTAGGTGAGGGATGGTATCAAAGGCCTTGGCCAGATCGAGATAGGCTGCATGAATTGCCTTACCCTCATCCACAGCTCCAGTGACTGACTCAAAGAAGTCAGCTAGGTTGAGCAGGCATGATCTGTCTTTTACAAAACCAAATTGCGTGGGATCTAGAATTTGGAGATTCCCTATATCCTTGTTAATTAGGTCCATGATGCACTTCATAGCCTTACATATCGGACACATCAAGCTAATGGGACGATAATTCCCTGGGACTGTAGTTGCTCCCCCTTTATGGAGAGGGGTGACTGTAGTAGTGCACCATTCGGTAGGGACAAAGCCTGAGGTGAGGCTGTGAGTGAACAGGGCACACTGATGTGGTGCCTATTCACTTTGTAATTCATGTAGAACACAGCCAGGGATGTTGTCGGGTCCCATGGAAGCTGTATTCTTCGCCTTGGACAATGCAGCTTTAACTTGTGCTGCAGTAATGCTGGGTGCCTGGCATTCTTCCGGTATTGTGATGGTCCTTTAGGAGGGGAGAGAGGGGTAAAGTTGGCACTGAATCTGTAGGGAATTATGTTGGTGATATCTGTTTGCTCAGTATAGGAGGTACCATTGTGCAGTAACTTGCAGCAAATCTGGGTATTGCTGTGGAGATTCTTGATATAACTATAGAAGGCTTTGTGGTTGTTTTTAGTGTCTACTGCAATTGAGGTTTTGATGAGGGATCTCAACTTTTTGTTGAGGCTAACAAGTTTTTCCAGTCTTGGGACTTCAGCTTTTTCTGCAACAGTTTCTTCCTTCTATCGTAGAGTTTATTAATGGCAGGGGACCACCTGATTGGCTTCCTTTTTTTGGAAGTGTGTGTCTTGGTTTTGTTGGGTATGGTAGTTTCATGCATTTATGTATGTGTTTGTACAGCACATTGGTGTATGAATCGGCAGTCATGCATCTATTTCCATTGGCATGGGAGCAGTGAAGTTAGCCACCTCTGTTTTTAGTAGCCCAAAGTCAGCTTTGGAGAAGTTTTTCATGGTGATTATCTTTGCGGGGGGTGTGGGTGAGATGTGGATTTCCCTGGTGATTAGTTTGTGGTCGGATCTAACCAGGGAGGAATTGGTTATTGGTGTAGAGCAACGCTTGCCCATGTTAGTAATAACCAGGTCAAGGATGTTGCTTCCTCTAGTGGGGGTCAGAATTAACTGGTCCAGGGCATTGGAACTGATTAATTCCAGGAAGCGTTGGGCCGTTGTATTGGTGCATGAGTAGTTTTCCCAGTTGATGGAGGAGTAGTTGAAGTCACCTAGTATGAGAGTGTTGGGTTGGGCCCTAATCGTTTCCAGGGTGCTTAGGAACTTGGAGTGAGAGTCTTGGGACCTGGTTGGGTACCTATAGCAGGCTACGACCTGAGTCGCCGTCTTACCCAATGTTAGTTGTACCTGAAGTATCTCAGATGCGTTATGCTGGGCTACTAGTCTGGAGGTGTGCATATCCTTTATGAATATGGTGACACCATCGCCTTTGGAGCTTCGGCCCATGTTCTGGGGCCGAAAGGTGTGGAATGAGTTGTAGCCTGGTACCGCAGGGGTGTTTTCTGCTGCTTTAAACCAGGTCTCCGTTAAAGCACAAATGTCGATGTTTTCCATTTTGAGGAGTGCTTTGAGTGAGTGCATCTTGAGATTTAGACTTCTAGCGTTGAGCAGCATGACCCTCAGATTGCATTTATTTGTAGCTGTTACAGTAGGAATTTGGTCTTTGGAACACCGCCTAAAAAAGGCACTATATGGGTGGCAAGAGCCCTGGCCAGTACCCAGAAACCTAGGGTTGACAGATGCAGGCCATCTTTGGCAAAGCATAGAGGTCTGTCAATCATGTCATCTAAGCAGACAAATACTGGATCCCCTTAGAATGATACCAGAAAGTTAGCTAATTGTTGAAGTCAATCGTTTTTCTGCTTGTACTGCAGTATCATTCTGGGCGACAGTAGGATGCTGCTCAGGGTTAGGGTCATACTTGTCTGGGCCATATAATCTGAGAGCTCCACCATGTCTCTTTTCATGTAGTCCAAGGAAGTGCGTCTCAGGTCATTCACACCCACATGGACAATGACAGAGTCATACTTGTACTTGTGGAGTGACAGGAGTGCGTGTGTTGTCTGATTCTGGCACCTGATAGACAGCTGACTGTTACCTTCTTATTCAACCTAGTGAGTAGGACATCAGTGTGCCTCACTATTGAGTTATCTATGATTAGTATATTGGGAAAGCCGTTTTGCCTTAGGGGCTTAGTGGGACACTGTAGGTGAGCTGTGTGTCTTGTTGTTTGTGCTGTGTTGTATTGGTCGAGTGCATTTCTGCCTTGGAGGTCTCTGTTGATGTTCCTTGTGTTTCACTGCTGCAGTCCTAACCATTAGATTATCCATGCTGTGGTAGGACTCAGTCAGTCCGAATACCAGAGTCAAGGTTTTGTGAGTCGGCTGCTGTTGCTTGCTTGGTGACGTCCGAGCTATAAAGAAGAGCGGGCGACACCATTACCTCAGGATTTCTTGCCTTAACCAACCAGTGAAGTCCAATTTTAAGGCAGATATCAGGAGGAAGGAGGGAGGGAAAACATGACTGCAGCAGTGAATACACTCTTAACATCTGCATTTATGGTAAAGGTACACAGCTATACACACTGAGCAGAGTGGAGGATGGGCGTTAACTACAACTCAGAGCTGAGATATACAAGTATCCTGCATTTTTGGATTATTTATACTGATTATTGTTTCTAGCAATTTATATATAGCACTTTTTATTGTCTGCTGCATAGTTTTTAGTGTATTTTATTGCTATTAACTAATCTGCACACGTAACTGATTTGTTTGCAGTTAAAAGCATTCTGTAGAGTCTCTTTGCTCCTTTATTTGTTTAAAAACTTTCATTTTGTGGCTTTCTGTAGTGTTTACTGTCTGTAGGCTAATAGCTTTAGTATTGGTCCCCACCCTCCTTACCTGTTCGTATCTTGTTGATATACTTGGTGGCTTTGCAGTTGCCCGCCCCTACTGTAAATCTGATCTGGGACACTCCTCCCAGTCTAGTGTCATTAGCTCATTCTACCTAATACAGAGAGAACATCTGAGAGGGCCTTCTGTTTCTCCTTTTTCCCTTTCAAAAAAAAAAAATTGTCTGAATTTCCTTGTGTTCTGACTATGCTTCTCAAACATTTTGGAAATAGAGTATATTTTAGAGCATTTATTATAACTGTAATTGCCTTAATATTGCTACTCAAGTGCTCTAGGTTGCACTGCATCTGACTTGTTTGTGCATTTTAGCTGCTTTTCTGTATATATAGACTTCTCTGTATTTGTAGACTACCTACTTATTCTGCTGTATTACTGCCTCGTAAGTCATTTTTCAGTTGTGCACTTGCTGTGCTTCATTTAAAAAGTTTTAAATTGTTAATTTTGTAGAGTTTTAATTGCATTTACTGTTTAGGTCTACACAATGAAGTGTGTTAGCCTTTTCTGTGTTTATTTACTGTATTATTGCATTGTTTAGCTTGTTTCAACAAAAAAAAAATACTATCTTGTTTGCTCATTTCCCACCTTTCCTAGCCAGTCCATATCCCAGGCTTTGCTTGTCTCAGGACTTTATTTTCTGTGTTCAGAGCTATCCAGACCTTGCTGTGGTAGAGGGGAAGTCCTACTGCTTACCAGTGGGAGTGGTGAGCATTGTACTGCCTATCCAACACTAGAGGAGTGGTTTCCGGCTCTGAAATTGTAATTTTATTAGCCTTTTTGGGCTGATTTCTATCCCTTTCAACTTTCTGGCTTAAAAGCACATGTGTATGCACATTTTCGCATCGTGCAGCACTGCGAGGTGCCAGAAAGTCTGCTCTTCAAATTTTCCCTTAGAACTAGCTGATTTCTCAGTAGTAGCACTAAAATCTGCACCCCTGTGACTAGCACTTGCTCCAGAACCTGCTGGAAAGCACTAGGAAGCCTGAAACTGATACAAGCACTCAACTGTCCTTGTCAATAAGGAGAAAATTAATCTTAGGCACTAAACAGCATATAATTGCAAAGTACCTTGCAAAGGTAAGGGAAAACAGCTCTTAAACTTTACAAAAAAAGCACCTAAACAGGCATGACCAAGGGTCAGCTTCTGGTGATTTCTCCTGTCCACCTGGTGAATCTGGGCATACTGGGGCAATGCGGCAACTACCTCATGTACACAGGCAATCCTCTCCTCCTACCACCCAACACTACAACCTGCAAGAGATGCACTTACATAGCCAAACTGGAAGCAAAGCTCTCTCCGGCCAAGATTGTGCTAGACAGCCAAGAGAAGAAGGTTAACACCTGCACTACACTTCTAGCAACTTATAACCCTTCAAAACCCACACATAGCAACACTAAACCCACATATGCGGAGGCCTTTAACATTAACCTGCTCAAGCAACAAGGACCTCTGAAGCTGAAACGCAAACAAACACCAGTCACAACCAAAGTGACGCATAGCTCACAACACCAGTGTGCCACCCAACAGCCCCTAAGGCAAGACAATGTACCCAACACTTTAGTCATAGGTGACTCTATAGTCAGGCACACTGATGTCCCACTTACCAGGCTGAACAAGGAGAATATTAGTCAGCTGCCTGTCGGGTGCCAGGATCCGCCACATAACGCATGCACTCAATTCACTGCACTCAATTCACTCCACAACAAGTACAAATACGACTCTCGTCATTGTCCATGCTGGAGTGAATGACTTGAGACGTACCTCCCTGGACTACATGAAAAGAGACATGGAAGAGCTCTTGGATCATGTGGCCCAGGCAGGTATGACCCTAGCCCTGAGTAGCATCCTGCCTTCGCACAGAATGATACCACAGTATAAGGACAAAATGATTTAACTTCAATTGGCTAAGCTTCTGGTGTCATTCAAAGGGGATCCAGTATTTGTCTGCCTGGGAAGACATGATCAACAAACCATGATACTTTGCCAGAGATGTCTGCACCTGTCACCCCTGGGATTCAGGTTACTGGCTAAAGCTCTTGCCACCCCTATAGTGCCTTTTTAGGCAAGGTTCAAAGGATAAAACCACCACCGTAACAAATACAAGCATGCAAAATCTGAAGGTAATGCTACTCAGTGCTAGAAGTCTAAACCTCAAAATGCACTCTCTTGAGGCACTCCTAAAAATGGAGAACATCGATATCTCTACAGTAACTGAGACCTGGTTCAAGGCTCCAGAGAGCACCCCTGCAATACCAGGCTACAACTCTTGCCACACTTTTCGGCCACAAAACCAAGACTGAAACACTAAAGGTGGAGGAGTGTCCATATTCACCAAGGATATTCACACCTCCAAGCTAGTTGCCCAACACAATGCATCTGAAATTCTCCAGGTGCAACTAACACTAGGTAAGACTGCAATCCAAATTGTAGCTTGCTACATATACCCCACCATGCCCCAAGATTCTCACTACACCTTTCTAAACATACTGGAAAATATTAAGATACAACCAAACACCCTAATACTGGGTGATTTCAACTACCTTGCTATTAACTGGGAAAACTACTCTGGTACCAACTTCTTTTCCCAATGGTTCTTGGAATTCATAAATTCCAACGCCATGGATCAACTAATCCATTGTCCCACCAGGGGCTCCAATATCCTAGACCTGATCATTACCAACTTGGGAGATAGATGCTCCACACCAGTGGTGACCCCCTCATTTTTCAGGTCTGACCATAAGCAAATCACCCTTGACATCCACATCCCACCCCCACCACCCCCCAGTAAGGAAACCTCCTTAAAAAAACTTCTCCAAAGCCAACTTCATGCTACTGAAGTCAGAAGTGACAAACTTCACGACACCCATGCAGACAGGATCTGAAAGTTCGACTGCAGAATCCTACACTAAGGCACTGTACGAGCACATCCTCTCGGGCATGAATCGTGCCATCCCAAATAGAATCAATATGCTCTTCTCCAAAAAAGGAAGCCAGTCTGGTGGTCCCCTGCTATAAACCAACTGTACAATAGAAGGAAGAAACTGTTGCAGAAAAGAGGAAAATCCCAGGATGCAAAATACTCCCTCACCAGCCTCAGTAAGAAGCTGAGATCCCTCATAAAATCCTCAAAAGCTAGTTACAAAAATAAAATTGCCAAAGATTCCAAAGACAACCACAAGGCATTCTGTAGTTATGTCAAGAATCTAAATGGCAATGCTCAGATCTGCTCTGAGCTACAACAGAATGGCATTAAATATACTGATCCCAAGGATATTGCCAATATCCTGGCAGATCGATTTAGTGCCGTCTTCACCCCCCTCTCACCCCCTAAAGGGCCCATCTCAATACCAAACTATTGCCAAATTCCGGTAATCACGGCCACACAGGTAGAAAACCGCACTCTCCAAAGCTAAGAATACAGCATCCATGGGACCAGATGACATCCCAGGCTGTGTACTTCATGAACTACAAAATGAACTGGCACCTCACCCAAGTGTCGTGTTTAATCATAGCCTCACCTCAGGCTTCGTGCCCACTGAGTGGTGCACAGCTACAGTTATCCCACTCCACAAGGGGGGATCCGCCTTGGATCCTGGGAACTACCGTCCCATCAGTCTGACAAGCCTGATCTGCAAGGGCATGGAAAGCATTATCATGGAACTTATAAACAAAGACATTGGCAACCTTCAAACACTGGACCCCACCCAGTTTGGGTTTGTGAAGGGCCGATCTTGTCTCCTGAATCTGATAGACTTCGAATCAGTCTCCGGAGCTGTGGACGAGGGTAAGGCAGTCCACACAGCCTATCTGGACCTCACCAAGGCATTTGACACCATCCCTCACTCTGGAATCCTAGATAAACTTACTAAGCTGGGCATAAATCCCTACCTCACTCGATGGGTTGCCAACTGGCTTACTGATAGAACCCATACTGTAAAAGTAGCCGACTCCAAATCCAGCTCCAGACAAGTGGAGTACCTCAGGGTTCAGTCCTGGGACCACTCTTGTTTGGCATCTACTTCTCTGAAGTACAGGCCAACACTAAGGGACTCTGGCTATCAAAGTTCACAGATGACTGCAAACTGGGAGCCATTATTGAATCCCCAAATGATGTGGATATTCTACTAAAGGGCCTTACAGAAATACATGGCCTAGTGCCAGAGCCATGGGCTCAAGCTTAATGCCAGGAAATGTGTAATTATCCCCTTTGGAAAAAAAACATGTACCCATGAATTACCACATAGGTGGCAGGACACTAAACATCGAAAGTGTGATGACTTGGGGACACAGGTGGACAGTGGTCTCACTTTCGATAACCACATCGCCACAACAGTCAGGAAATCCTTCTATGTGGCACACCTCATCACTAAGGGCTTTTCATCCAGAAAAAAGGAGGTCATTGTCCCACTGTACTCATCCCTCATTATAGACCCATTATAGAGTAAATTGCCCCGTTTGTTATGTACCTCACAAGACATCTGCAACAGCTGGAAAGGCCACAGAAATACCTCACTAAAAGATTCACAGGCCTAAAGCAGATGCCATATGCTGACCGTCTAAAAAAAAAAAAAAAACTCCAGCTATTCTCTGTGGCATATCGTCTACTCAGAGGCAATCTCTGCTTAACATACAAGGCCATATCAAACCCTGAGCTGTTGGACATGCTCCACTTAAAGAAATCCCAATTCCTCAGAGCCCACAGGCTCCAGGGATCTAAACCTTGTCATCGCAATGAACAAAACATGCTGGAGGGATATGTTCCTGACCCAGAGACTTCCCATACTCTGGAATAGACTGCCCAAACATGTCAAGCAGAGCGCCTCATTGGCCCTCTTCAAAAGGAACCTTGATGATTGGATGGGAGATTGGAAATTCACCCCGGGGATCATGTCAGTCGCCCTGCTAGACAGGGGTCCAGAGAAGTAAACATTGTGGGAAGAAATATCCAGGGAATTGTTATGGCTAGGCATGCATAGGCCCTAGAGCTGATAGCCTAGTACACCAACCTATGAACATATGAACTGTACTACATTCTTCTTGTTTCACTGCTGCAGTCCTAACCATTGGGAAGATTTCCAAAGCTGAGGAGAGAAGGGTGGAAGGTTAATAGAAACTTAATATTGGGTAAGCACGCCCTGCAGAATTGCAGAAGCAAACCCAGCCCTAGCTTTTGAGAATAGGTTCAGATGGTACTGTTTGGTGAAGGTGTGGACTGAAGTCCATGTGGCAGCTTCCAGGATGCCCTTGGTGGGTACCCCTGTAAGGAATGCTGTGGGAGTAGAGGTTGCCCTAGTGGAATGGGTTCTAATGTTCCTAGGGAGTAATTTTCCATGCACTCTTAACATCTACATTTATGGTAAGTGTACACAACTGTACTTTTGGGTAGATTTCTATTGCGAGCCTCCACAAAGGTGGGTGTGTGGTTTGTGTTTTGATGTGTGTGTGGTGGTGGATGTTCTGGAGGGTTTTGTGTTCCTTGTGGTGTGGTGCAGGTGTTGACCTTCTCTTGACCAGCTATTCCGGTCTTGGCTGGAGAGTGTATGCTTCCACTTTGGAGATGTAAGTGCATCTCTCACAAATCTGTTTGTTGGGTGGTAAGAGGAGAGGGTTGTCTGTGTACTTGAGGCAGTTGCTACACTGCCTCAGAATGCCAAAGTTCAGCAGGTTAATAGGAGAAAGCACAGGGAACTGACCTTTAGACATGCCAGGGAGGGGATGGTCATCATTACTAAGTACTGGAGCGGTTTCCTGATAGGACGTGTAGTGCTGATAGCACTTGCGTGCTACAATAAATGCTACAAAAAGCCTGATGAAGTGCTAGGCAAATAAGCTAAAGTGCAAGAGAGAAGAGAACTAGCAAGATCTAAGGGAAAAATTGAAGAGCAGACTTTCTGGCACCGGTAATAGTTTACTCCAGCTTAGCTGCGCGATGTGCAAACATGGACTTTTAAATCAGACTAGAAAAACTGCCAATAAACTACAATTTCAGTGCCAGAAGCCACTCCTCTTGTGATAGATAGGCTACCTAGTGCTTATCACTCCCACTGATGAGCTGGAAGGCTTCCCTCTAACACACAGAGGTCTGGGGAACTCAAACTTACAAAACAGTCCTGGATACAGCAAATCTGTATCTGGACTAATCTAGTAACAGGAAAGGCAGGAAACAAACTTTTTTTTTCAGAAAAAAAAGTACTTTAAATGCAGTACAAGCTAGCACACTTGAGTGTGTAGTAATGTTAAAGCAAACGCAATTAAAATAAATGCAGTTAAATGAAAAAAAAAGACTTTGGATCAAGTGCAGAAAGCAGTATAATCAGAAAAAATAAAAGTGGAGGCACTTAGTCTCTCTTTCTCCTTTCTGTTGCTCTTGTAGACTACAGGATGTCAAAACTGGATCCGCGGAGCTTAAACAAGTGCAAACCCGTGCAAACACGGGCTATTAAACCAGAAAGTTGAAAGGCATAGAAAAACTGTCCAAACAGCCAATAAACTACAATTTCAGATTGTGAATGCTTTCTACAAAAGGCCCATTACTTAGTTGGAAATTTATTTTAGAGTATACGAAAATTAGCATGTTATTGCACCCTTTGAATGTTTCTGCCTTTTCACCCAACTTTACATCCACTGTGAGTGAGTGTTCAAGGGGACACACATTAAACGGATGCCCTCTGACATCCTCAAGCAAGGGATGAATCTTTAGTCAAGTGTGATGTCTGATTATTGCATATGAAGTAGCTGCCCTAGCACAAGCATTTACTGTGTGGTCACCACATTTGATAGCAGAACCTAAGGACAGTCTGAGATGGCTTCAAGAGATGCTGTTTGATCGCACAGTCAGGAATTTCATCACATCTTGTATTTGTTCACATAATGCTCTCTCAGTACTGGAGTATACAAGTTAGGCAGTTAACAGCCTTTATTAAAGTAACATGTGTATGCACCTTTTTGCCAATTCTATCCAGTGTATGGCTTCCTTGGTCATTGGGGAAAAATAGTACTAGGAGGCACCAACTTATAACCCTTTGTTGCATCCAGCGGGATTGCCAGTGAGTCATCTACCAGGTTCTTAGGCAAGTCCAAAAATTTCTATTCCACCCCAAAGAAACTGTCTTTCTGGATGCTGGAGCTTTAGAAACATGTTCTGAAGAGGTGCTTTTAAAGGCATCCTCAAATTCCTTAATACTGTGGATTTGGTCAATGCCTCTTGGTTTAGGTTCCTGGGTTTCTAAATCATATACTACATTTTGGGAATCTAAGAGTTTTTACTCCCCACATGACATGCTCCTCTATTAATATAAGGATTTCCTCAAAGGGAATATCCTAGGGAGAGGGACTGGGGAGCCCAAAGAAAAGGCCTTCTTGACATTAGTGTTACATCTGCCCAGAGTAAGCAAAATCCTCCTTACCAACATCCAAATCTGAGGACTCCTCTGAAGGTGGATCTCTCTGTCTGCTGGATCTCAGAGGTTAGCAGTTCACCAGTGAGAGAGCAGGACCATGAATCCACTGACACATCACTTACCCGTCAGTAAAGCAATGTTAATCAACAACTGTGGCTGAAACAGGAATTAGCAGGATGGATGCCCCAGAAGTAGGTGTCAGCCTTACAGCCTTGGGCTTTTTTTAAATGGAAAAAGTCATCTCTCAGCTATAGGTCAAGATGATCCATAAGAAAAATTCTGGTGCATCCAGAGGGAAAATAGACCCTGAAAGTGTAAGAAAGACTGTCCATCTCTGGGTACCTTGGAAACAGCATCTAGCTGTCACAAAGGAATAAATTACAATGAGGCCTGAGAAGACTAAGACACCTATACTGCAATGCTGGTGTCCAAGGATCCAGTGCAGACTGTGTAGAAGGTGGCATCACAACCAAAAGTGAATAAGCTTGGTACTGCAGGGCAGACAACCTCTGCCTCTCCCAGGATTGACTGGGTAATAAAGGTGTCATGCTCCCCAAGAAAATTTTAGCTGCTAAATTTTGTCTATTTTCTGCTGACATTTAAGAATCAGCCAGTGCTTTCCCAAGTTGAAAGTTTTTTTTTATTTTAACATAAGAATGCCCTTACATTGTGATATTCACTGTAAAGTCTTTAATAAATTAAGCAGAATGCTCTGTCAGAAAATGTGTGATTTTTACAAAGGCAGAATTGGCAGTGAAGATCACAGCCTTTCTGTGGTCTCTCTTTTTCCCAGGGATACCAGTGGCTTTGGAAATATCTCCAAATTATACTCAAAAAAGGTCTTAACAGCAAATATAGAGCAAAACATTTCAAAGGTAATAGAAAAAATTCCCAGTAAGAGTATTTAACATAGACCCAAAAGTAATCTGGATGATACTAAGGGAAAAACTTCCACTCTGTTAATGGGGTAAAAAAAAAAAAAAAAAAACGAGGATAACATAAGTGCTTCTCCCTTTAATACAGTACAGTCTACTGATGTCAACAGTGTGTGAAATAGTGTCCCTGCTTGGGGAGGGGGGTGTCTGATACTTTTGACCTCAGGTTGGACTTCAGCCTGCAGTGTGATGTTCACATATTTATGCATGCCAAGTGATCCTTTTGACAAAAGTCAAAAACATTTTTTTTTGTTTACATGCCTACAGTTAAAAGTGCTTTCAATCTTTTTAACCAAACTCTACAACTGAACCGCAACTCCTGGTATTGGATGTCACACAATAAGAACTACAATCACAGATGTACCAAACAACAACTCAGTTCATAAGTAAAAAACTTTATGAATCATTCACTCACAGCATCAAGCATGCAGCATTACTTTTGTTGCACTGGTGTCTTCCACATCCACGGATGTAAAAATGACAAGTTCAGCTCTGAAACACATACCTTGACATCATGGTCTGGATGCTAATATTCCAGGATCCTCTGCTGCAGAACATTTTCTCAGCTAGTTGAGGGTTCCTGCAGTACTGTTCCTGGTACGGTTGCCAGCTGTCCGGTTTTCATTCAAATTGTCCGGTTAAAAAAAATCATCAAAACTGGACTCGTGAAGTCCGTTTTTTTTTTTTTTTTTTTTTTTTTTTTTTTTGTGCAGTCAGATTCAAAACATAGAATTCTCAAGCAATGAAAAAGCTTTATCATTAGGTCAACGGAAAAATAAGACAATGTTTTAAGCAGTAAAATCTATCTAGCGTTAACAAAACAACTTGTTTTGTTGTTACGCTAGATAGATTTTACTGCTTAAAACATTTAGTCTTATTTTTTCACGTTAATTCCACTTATACAGACTAAATTTAAGCTGAATTGTCTTCTCTTCCTACATACATGGTACTTACTTATGACGAGGACCGAAAAGTGAAAACTGAAAACATACTCTTATAATGCAGACAGTGCAATTACCGCCGCCCGTGTTCTCTCCCCTTTTCCTTTAAGTACGGCTTATTAGTCATCATCAAGTCAGCTACTCATCATGCCATGCGTGCGTGCTTATTCCACCACTCACCAGTGTAGAATGGAATAATTGCGTGGAATTTGATACAAGAGCTCATGCTCTGCTGAGTAGTTATCTTCCTTGCACTATTGCTGAACATGCTATGGCCAGTGCACCATATGTGTCTGCTACTGGATTTCCTTCTAGCAGACCTGGCTTCAGAAAGTGTACCAAACAAGAAGGAAAGCAGTCAAGGGTTCCTCTGTTCTCAGGATGGCACTTAAACATTTGGATGAATAGGAGTGGATTCTTAAGGTAGGGGAATTTTTATGGAGAAAAGTAGTGAATTAATCTTTGTGCCTTTCCACTAAGTCATTGCTGTCATTTGGAATCTCTGGGTGTTATGTGGGAATTTATTTTGAACAGATGATAGCAGCTTTTTCATGAGGGCCGGGGAAAATGTGCAAATATGTTAATTTATTTCTTAATTTTCAATATTTCTTTGGGTCTAAGTGTTCCATTTGTGTTTCTGTGTATGATCTTTAAAGCATGTGTGACTACTATATATTTTGGTGTCAGTTATGTAAATTGTTTGAATCAATGCAACTAACTCCATTTGCCAACATTCATTCCGTCTGATTTTGAGACTGTTGCTACATGTGGTATGAGTCCTAATGTGAGCCAATTGAAAGGTTGTCACATTCACTTCACAGTTATGGTCTGGCACCACTATATGTGCATCTTTATGCTTTAAATTGGAAATGAAATAGGTGATTACATTGTCTGTTCTTGCGACTGATAAGGTTAGAAGAGCATATAATGATCCAAATGCAATCTTTCCCTGGATCTGAAGTTCTTTTCCTAAAATTTTATGATGGCCATTATTTGCTGTGGAAGCCACAGAGGTTTTCAGTTTGTCTACCCCTGCCATTCTTTTATATTTCTGCCTAGGTAGTGATCTCAGTATGTATTATTTGCCTAGGATGCAAAATATAATTGAAGCATGGCAGTATCAATTTATGTGTACAGTGGATAGAATTTCAATGCCTTATCTTGTTTAATGACAGCATTTGTTTCTAAACAAATTACAAAAGATAAGCTGAAATTTATCTTGATAAGAGGGTGCTGAGCAACTTCCCAGAAAATGGTTTTGGAATGGAAGACAGAGTTATGGAAGGTATTACAGAATAAATATTTATCCTCATTGCTGTAGGCAAGGATTTGCATTTATAACGTGCATATACTTTGAAATGTTTGCACTTCAGTTGTGGATAATAAATTTTGCTTGTGACATAAATAGGCCATCTGATGTTGATGAGACACAAATGTGTCTCAGAGAGGGTCCCCATGCACTGGAACAAGCTTCCCATCCATGTGAAGCAGAGTCCATCCCTAGGCTAGCCGTATTTAAGCGTAATGTTGAGTCTTTGAACAATAGGTGGGAAATTGGAAATCACCCTGTTGCCATTACCAATGCGCAATGCCACTTATCTGTTTTTTTTTCTGGACTATCCACACAAATCAAATCAATTCTCTGCTCTGGACTGGTAGTCAGGAAATTGGGAAAACACTGTACAAACTTCATTTTTCTGTTTCACAAAAAGAAACAGACTATCAGTGGTTGTTGCAATTGGCTGATTTACTATGTTTTTTTACAGAAAAGCATAGTAAATCAGCTGAAAGCAGGCATCCGGAACAGAAAAAGAGGGCGTTCCCATCAGCTGATGTTACCGTGATGTCACAAAATGGGTGTGGCATTGATGGGAGAGTGGGTGGGAATGGGTGGAGTTATGGGTGATGCAAGGGGCGTGACCTTAGTCCGGTTTTAGCCACAAACAAGTCTAGCAACCCTAGTTCCTGGTGTTCCCAAATTCCACAGTGTTCAGGATCTTGTGCTACAGCATTATCCCTTGGAAATGCGATTCATTCATTGAAACCACTGTCTCCCCTGGTATTTTAAGCCCCTGCCCTGTAGCACTGACCCTTGGTTTCTACGTTCTATCCTCCTGCACTGTGAAACCATCCTCTCCTGTTTCAGCTTCCCATAATGCATAATGTCCTCTGGTGTTTTTAAGCCCTTTACTGATGCAGTGCTTAACCCCGCACTGCTGCTTTTACAGTGCAACGGTGTCCCCCTGTGTTCCAGTTTTCTGCGCTGTAGCAGTTTTACAGCGCTCCATGTTCCTAAACTGCTGTAATGCCGACACACTCCACAGTCCTACACAGCATGGATAATGTATGCTCCTGAGCTGAAGCCAATGCTGCATATTTTTCCTGGGTATGCATTAAAGAGACTAACTTCAGTTTTGCAAGTTATAATACTGCATTACTGTTATTTAAAGGATTATGGAATGTAAAGTTTGCAGCTCAGACATAAACAATGTTGTCTGGTAAAAGAATGAATTCAAGTGGCAACGAGTATACAGCATAATGTAAACATAAGAGCAAAATCAATAAAATCTTGGTTAGAACAAAGGCAAGTGCCTCAAGTCTCCTACTCCACATTTAAATACAGGGCATCTGTCCCTGCTTCAAACTTGAAACAAGGACAGAGGAATGACTGCAGAGTTCAGCAAGCAGCAATACCCACTGGTGGCAAGTTTTTCAGTTTTAAAATGGCACTCGCGTTAAGGTATGCAAGAAGAAAATGTCAAGTCCAACAGACCATCACTTAAAGAGAATGTGTGGGGTAAAACCTGGAAGCAAAGGTAACGAAAAGCAAATGCATCACAAGCAGGCAGCAGTCACAGTGTGATGTTTTTTGTTTCACTGTTGCAGTCATCACACTTGGGTTATCTGCCTGCAGGTAGTCCTCAAGTCGGCCCGAATACCAGAGTCTTGAGATTTCTGCGTCTGATGCTGTTGCCTCTTCCATGACGTCAGGTCATCAGGGATATAAAACATGCAGCCGACGCCATTACATCAGCTTTTCTTTGCTATGCGAGAGCCCGAAGCAGAAGCAGTTCGCAAGTGCCAGTCGGCCACTACTTGAAAATTTCATTTTTCAAACCTGAAGACTTCTAAAGCCGTGTACCCTGTTAGGGATCCTTTTTTTCTTGCTCTAACCGATGTCAGAAAAAGTTAACAATTGTCTTGTCTGTGGAAAGCAAATACCACACACAGATTTTCATTCTTACTGCGTCACCTGTTTAGGCCCAGACCACGACGTTCCTCGCAGTCTGTTTTGTTCCTTGTTCAATGCCTGAACTATTCATCGTCGGGCTATCTTTGTCACTAAATTCTTTTGCTCTCATTCTCCGTATTCTGAAATGGCTTCAATAAGCCATCCAACTACCGATCTTCTAAAAGAAAAAACGCAAGGATAAGGACAGAGACCACATGGGTCCAAAACTGCCGACGCTTCCGTTAAGCTAGTCGCCAATCCGCCGGTACTAGTGAGCCACTTTCGCAGCCCATGAGACCCGGTTCTACAGATTCGCAGGCCTCTACTGAGACCCATTTGGAGTCCGGTATGCTGCGAGATGCTTCTTCCACTGTGGAACCTGCGGATGTCTCTACCTTGGATGGGTCTGGAGCCGCTGTGCAGGCACTGGCTTCTGAGGGTCTATTCAGACCTTCCGATGTTTGTATTAAACTGACTACTTTGATTCTGACTAAAACTACAGAGTTTCTCAGGCGCAGAGTTCACATTACGCCTAGGAAACAGATGACCAAAGAGCATTCTCAAGCTCCCATGCCACAGAAACAAATGCTTAGAATGGCTGAAGACCTTACTTTAATTAGGGGAAGCCAACCTTCCCCCTTTAAAAGGCAAAGAATTAATTTTCCTTCTGGTTCTACAGACCACGAGTTCAATGACTCTGACCCCTCTGATTACCAAGACATGCCCTTATCTACCTATGAGGATTCAGATGCAGGGGATTCCATTCCCTCTGCTTCCCCTCCAGAGGACTTTTCTTTCGGCGAAAACTTGCATACCCTAAGAGAGCATTTCCACTGGGAATTTCAGAACTACCCACAGTCCAAAAAGACTCAGAGAATTTTTAGACTTGCCTCGGCACAGGCCTCTAGCTATACCCCCTGTCCTGGATATTGTAGATGATGTCTTCATGGAATCCAGTCTTACCCCTGATACATTGCCACCAGCTCCTGGAAAGCCTGACAGGTACTACAGAGTACCTGACTCTCACAAATTTCTCTCTCAAAATCCCACTGAAGATCCAGAGACCATTTCCCAGGGACCTAAAGGTATTAAGGCTACTACAGCCAAAAACCCTACCCCTTCGGACAGGGATTCTAGGGCTTTAGACAGATGGGGTGAGAAGGTATATACCTCTGCAACTCTTGCCATCAGGGCTTTAAATTGCCAGTTTCACATGTTGAAGTACCAGCAGCATATAATGGAACTAATTAAACAAAAAATGTTGATTCCCGATTGTGCAGAAAGTAAAGATTTACAAGAGTTAATGCATTCTGCTAACCAAGTTGGTAAGCATACTTTGCAGTGTGGTTTTGATGCCTTAGAAGCATCTTGCAGGGCTGCTGTCACTGGGTCTGTTCTGAGAAGGCATGCTTGGCTGAAGAAACAAATCTTGCCAGACCATGTCAAAGCAAAATTACTAGATGCTCCATTAAACCAAGAATGTTTGTTTGGCACAAAAGCATAGGTTCTTTAAAAGTTGGAGGAAAAAGCTAAATCTATGCAAACTGTTAAAGATTTCTTACAGCTACAGCCACCTGGATTCCTTCCAGTCCCTCGCAGACCACCTCAGTCCAAACCCAGGGGCAACAGACCACAAAGACTACAGTCTCCGGGTATGCACAGATCTAAACAATGGAGTGCTCCCACCTCAAAAACAGGGAGTGGTAAGCCACCCCCTTATGGAAAAAGCTCACAATGACTTGTCTTTCATCCTTACCAGCCATGCCCAAGTACTTGCACCCTAGGAGGAAATCCCGCCCTGCATGCAAAAAACTGGGAGTACATTACCCAGGACCAATGGGTCTTAAACATTGTATCCCAGGGATACAGATTCTACTTCCACTCACTGCCAGCCCCAAGTGGGTTGCCGGACCTTCCTCCAAACCAGTGGGCAGAGGCCCAAAAACAGGTACTTTCTCTTCTCAGTATCAGGGCTATTCAACCTGTTCCAGCAGAGTAAAGGGGACAGGGTTTCTACTCCAGACTGTTCCTGGTGCCCAGAAAAGAGAACTCTTGGCGCCCTATCCTGGATCTGTCAATTCTCAACATCTTCCTGGTGGTACCAAAATTCAAAATGCTTAAACTCCAGCAGCTGCTTCCTATGCTAGCCAAGGACTCCTGGCTGGTCACCCTAGACTTAAAAGAAGCTTATCTACACATCCCCATAAGGGAATCTTGCTGGAAATACTTTGGTTCAGGGCAGGCTTTATGCATTACCAGTTCTCTGCACTTCCTTTGGCTTATCTACTGCACCCAGGGTATTAACAAAGTGCCTGGCTCCAGCCATTGCCTACTGCAGTCAGAGAAATATTCAAATTTACCCATACTTGGACAATTGCCTGATTCAGGCAGACAGTCAGGAATTGCTACTTCAGCACCTGACATTTGTAGAGAGACTCCTAAATACTCCAGGGTATGCCATCAACGAAACGAAATTGCATCTGGTACCAAGCCAAAAGATTGTATTCCTGGGAGCAAGCTTGAACACAACTTCCCAGATGGCATTCCTCACTCCAGAAATGCAGGTTTATTTGACAAATTACTTCAAACTACTGGCCCCCAAAACCCAGCTATCTGCAAGAAAAATACTGGAAGCCCTTAGGGTTCATGGCCTCATGCATTCTCCTAATTCCATATGCAAGACTGCATATGAGGGAACTTTAGTGGTACTTAAAAAGTCTCTGGTGTCAACTTTCTTAGGACCTGGAAACAGTGATTCCTATCATTCCTTGCCTAAAGACAGAGTTCCTTTGGTGGGCAGAGTCTTGCAACCACAACAAGGGACTCCCTTTCACTCAACCCTTTGCCGCCCAAACCCTGACAACAGACTCATCAGACTATGCATGGCGGGGCTCACATGGCAGGCAAATGCATTCAAGGCAAATGAAGCCCAGGACAGATTTGCCTGCATAGCCATCAAAAAGAAATGTTAGTTGTACAGAATGCACTGACAGCCTTCAAATACAGTATCCTTCCAGGGCAACTTGTGATAAAGACAGACAACACCACAGTTATGTGGTATATAAGCAGGGGGGAACTCATTCCTACCCCTCTGCAGGTTAGCCATGGCTCTGTGGAACACAGCCTTGAGCAATCAAGTACACCTGCAAGCTCAATTCCTGCCAGGCAAACAAAATTCACTGGCAGATGACTTAAGCAGAAATCTACAGGACACACATGAGTGGAAACTGGAACCGAACTCATTCAAACTTCTAATCCACAAGTGGAGGATGCCAGAGATGGACCTCTTTGCTTCCCCCCAAAATCATCCATTGAGCAAATTTTTCACTAGAACTCCCCACAGCCAAGCATGGAAAGTGGATGCCCAATCCTTTTCACAGGAAAACCTCTCAATCTGTGCTTTTCCTCCTCTGCCCCTCCTCTCAAATATACTACTGAAGATCAAACAGGATAGGTCAAGGACAGCCCTTATTGCACCAGACTGGCCATGCCAGCACTGGTACCCACTCCTACGCAGTCTGACAGCAGTGCCACCCTGGCACCTACATCAGACCCCATTCTCTGCTGTCCCAGCAGGAGGGACAGATTTTGCATCCTCAGCTGCAAACCCTGAATGTGGCAGCCTGGCTTATTCCCTGAATACATCACCAGCAGCCCTGAGCAAACGGGTGCTGGATGTCATCCTTGAGGTCAGGAGGCCTACTACTAGGAAATCTTATTCAGAAAAGTGGAAAAGATACTGTCCTTAGAGCCAGTGTCAAGGAAAGGGCAAAGCCGTGCCCACCTTACCAGAAATCCTAGATTATCTAGCAGAGCTGCCCCACAAAGGCCTATCCTTCTCATCAATTAAGATTCATGCCTCTGCCATCTCAGCCCATTACAATACTGAGCCACCCCTCTTCTCTCACCCTCTGATCAAACAGTTCCTGAGAGGAGATAACAATTTAAGACCCCCGAGGAGAGCTCCCACCCCTGCCTGGGACCCTAACTTTGTACTAGAGAAGCTCACGCTTCCTTCTTTTGAGCCTGCTGCTACAGAGGAGTTAAAATTTCTCTCTTGGAAATCAGCCTTACATCTAGCCATCACTTCAGCAAAGAGAGTGTTTAAGTTACAGGCACTTATGGCTGTGGAAACCTTCATTATCTTCCATGCGGACAGGGTTTCCCTCAGGACTAACCCATCATTTATGCCCACATTGGTGTCCAGTGTGGCTTTAAACCAGTCCATCCATTTACCAACCTTTTTTCCTAATCCTCAGAATAAAAGAGAGAGGATCCTGCATTCCTTCGATGTGCACAGACAGCTCCGGTTCTACCTTGACAGGACTAAACTTTTCAGAAAAACTGACCAGCTGCTAGTCATCTTTGCTACAGGGGCAGAGGGGGCAAGGCCATTTCAAAGCAAACCATTTCCAAATGGATAGCGCACTGCATCCATTTCTGCTACAAGCACCATGGAAAACCTTTCCCACAGGGGATCAAAACTCATTCCACTAGGGCTACCTCAACTTCTACAGCATTTCTCAGGGAAGTCTCTACCAGGGACAATCCTGGAAGCTGCAACCTGGAGTTCTGTACACACCTTCACCAAGCATTACTACTTACCTGTCTTTTCTAAATCCAGAGCTGGATTTTCCACAGCAGTCTTACAAGGCCTGCTAGCCAGCCCTAATATTTCTTGAGTGCCTCCACCCTTCCTCAGCTTTGGGAATCTACCCAAGTGTGATGACTGTAACAGTGAAACACAAGAACATAGTACAGATGTTCATCGTGTTTCACTGTTGCAGTCATGACTGTAGGGGTTCTTCCTTGCCGGCAGGCAGCCCTCGGTTGGCCAGAATCCCAAAGTCTGGGTCCGGCGTCGGCTGTTCAACCATGCTCCCTGACGTCAGAGCGCTAGGAGTATAAAGCTGACAGCCGACGCCATCTTCTCCAGTCTTTCTTGCCGTGCGGTGATAGCAGTCCGCAAGTGCCGGTCGGCTGTCTCCTGACGATTTTACCTGATAAACTTCAGTTCGAAGATTTTCTTCTCCATTCAAAGCTAAGTACCCCATTGGGGAAACTTTTTTCTTGCTCCACTCCGATGTCAGAAAAAGTTAATTGCATTTCATGTGGGAAGCAAATTATCTCATAAGGATTTTCATTCTTACTGTATTCCTTGCTTAGGCCCTGACCAACGATGTAGCTAGTTGTCGATTTTTGTGCTAGATTCAATCAACATACAATTAAGCGAAGGTACGATTTTGCTTTTCATTACTTCGGTAGGCGCTTTAACTTCAAAATGTCATCGGATACGGTTCTGGCTACTGGAGTTCACAAACGTCGCAAGGATAAAGACAGGCCTCCGAGGTCCAAATCTGATGATAGCACACAAGCGGAGCCAGCTTCAGGTTCGGCCGTCGTCAGTGAGGTGCTTTTGCAGCCCCTGTAGTCGGCCATTTCAGAACCGCTGGCCGAAATGGACTCTCATGAGGAGCTAACCAGGCCTTTAAATATTTATATTGCAGGACCTTCGGACAATGCTACTTCGGATGGGTCCGGAGCCGCTGTGCAGGTACCGGCTTCCGAAGGGGTTTTCAGGCCTACTCAGCTCCTAATAAGGGCAAAGCCAAAGACAAAGGCAAAGACTCTTTCTAAATCAAAGACTGCAGCACAGGCCTCTTCTGAACCGGCTCCCAAGTCACAGAAACAGTTACTCAAGATGGCGGAGGATTTACTTACTATGATTAGGGGTTCACATCCCCCTCCAGATAAAAGGCCAAGGCAGGATGTTTATTATGATTCTTCTGATCAGGCCTCTGTTTCCTCAGTTTCTTCTTCTGACCAGGAATATTCTTTCCCTCCTTATGAGGATTCTGATGCGGAGGAATCCATTCCTTCAGCTTCTCCCCCTGAGGATTTCTCTTTTGGGGAAACTTTGCATGAAATAAGGGAACATTTCCACTGGGAAGGACAGGAGTATTCGGAATCTAAGAAAAGACTAAGGGATTTTCTTCTTCTTCCCCAACATAGACCCCTGGCTATTCCTCCTGTTTTGGATATTGTGGATGATGCCTTTTCGGAGGCTAGCTTAACCCCTGACTCCTTTCCTCCTGCTCCTGTTAAGCCTGATAGATATTACAGGGTTCCTGATTCCCACCAGTTTTTATACAAGAACCCTTCTGCTGACCCTGAGACCATTTCTCAGGGTCCTAAGGGAGTTAAGGACGCTTCTGCCAAAAATCCCATTCCTACTGAAAAGGATTCTCGATCCTTAGAAAGATGGGGCAAAAAGGTGTACACTTCTGCTACTTTGTCTATTAGGGCTTTAAACTGTCAGTTTCATATGCTGAAATACCAGCAATTTCTCTTGTCTGTTTTAAAACAAAAGCTTTCTTCCATTTCTGCCTGTGCAGATAAGGAATTACATGACTTATTGCATGCCACTGAACAAGTTGGGAAGCATGGTTTACACTGTGGATTTGATGCCTTAGAGGCTTCTTGTAGGGCTGCGGCCTCTGGCACAGTCATTAGAAGGTATGCATGGCTAAAGGAACAAAATTTGCCTGAACAAGTAAAGGCTAAATTATTGGATGCTCCTGTTCAGCATAATGTTTTGTTTGGATGTAAAGCTGAACAGGTGATTAAAAAGATGGAGGATAAGGCGAAATCCATGCAAACTGTTAAAGATTTCTTACAAGTACAGCCACCTAGATTTAGCAGGAATTGGCCTTCAAAAAATTGGTCCTTCCCCTCTTCAGACAGGCCTCAGAGGGGTAGATATAGATGCTCCAGAGGAAGGCCTCAAACTCAAGCCTCTTATAGACCAAGACAGTGGACTGCTTCCACCCCTAGGGGAGGAGAGGACAGGTCACAAACTCAAAGGAAACAAACTCAATGACTCCCACTGTTGGGCTACAGGAACTTCTTGCCTGGAAGCCCCTCTCGGAGGAAAACTCTCTCTTTTTTTTATCAAAATTGGACTCAAATAACCCAAGACAAGTGGGTTTTGGATGTGATTTTAAGAGGTTACAAATTCCATTTTCATACCTTGCCAAGGTTAAGCGGATGGCCAGACCTTCCAAAGCATCAATGGACGGAGGCCTTAAACCAGGTGGAAGCTCTTTTGGCTATGAATGCCATAGAACTGGTTCCACTTTCAGAGATGGGAAAAGGTTTTTACTCGAGGCTCTTTCTAGTCCCAAGGAAGCAAAACTCATGGAGACCCATACTGGATCTGTCGGTCTTGAACACCTTTCTAGAGATTCCAAAATTCAAGATGCTTACTCTACAGCAGCTACTTCCAATGCTGTCCAAGGATTCATGGATGGTAACTTTGGATTTGAAGGAGGCATATTTACACATTCCCATCAGTCAGGATCGCAGAAAATACCTCAGGTTCAAAGCCGGATCGAGGCACTTTCAATTCTCTGCGCTGCCCTTTGGATTGTCTACTGCAGCCAGGGTCTTCACCAAATGCCTGGCTCCAGTAGTGGCTTACTGCAGACTCAAGGGAATTCAAATTTACCCTTATCTGGACGATTGTCTAATTCAGGCAGACAGCAAGGATGTCTTACTCCAGCATCTGGAATTTGTACAGAACCTCCTCAAGTTCCTGGGATTCTCTGTAAACATAAAAAAAGTCAAATTTGACACCATCATAACACAACTTTTCTGGGTGCTCTTCTAAACACTACAACCCAGATGGCATTTCTGACATCCGAAAAACAATTACAGCTGGCTTCAACTTTCAAAACCTTGGCAACTTTAACTCAACTATCTGCAAGGGAATTCCTGCAGGCTTTGGGTTACATGGCCTCCTGCATCCTTCTCATACCATATGCAAGACTACACATGAGGAAAATACAGTGGTACCTAAAAAGTGTATGGTCTCAGCATTGCCACAGTTTCGACATACTGATCTCCATCCTTCCTTGCCTTCAAAAGGAATTTCTTTGGTGGTCCAGGGCATGTGCCCTAAACAAAAGGAAACCCTTCTGTCTGCCTCCTGCCACTCAGATTCTAACCACGGACGCCTCGGATTATGCTTGGGGAGCCCATTTTCAGGGCAACTGTCTGTAAGGCCTTTGGACAAAGGATCAGAAGCGCCTGCATATCAATTTAAAGGAAATGTTAGCCGTTCAGAAAGCTCTATTGGCCTTCAGGAATCTTTTACAACCAGGACAACTACTAATACGGACAGACAACACCACAGTTATGTGGTACATAAGCAAGCAAGGGGGATCTCATTCCTACCCCCTTTGCAGACTAGCCATAGATCTATGGAACACAGCTCTAGCTTACAATCTGGATCTTCAAGCTCAGTTCCTACCAGGGAAACAAAACTGGCAGGCAGTCTGAGCAGAAACCTTTCGGATCCACACTTATGGATGCTGGACACCAAAATTTTCAGGATGATAACAGCAGTCTGGGGATGTCCTCACAGACCTCTTTGCATCCCATCTCAATCATCAGCTACAGAATTTTTGCACCAGGACTTTCCACAGAAAAGCTTGGAAAGTGGATGCCCTGTCATTCAGTTGGAGGAACCTCTCGGGATATGCCTTTCCGCCTTTTCCTCTTCTTCCAAGGGTCTTATTGAAGATAAAACAGGACAAGCCCAAGATGATAATCTTGCTGGCTCCAAATTGGCCTCGGCAGTTTTGGTATCCAACACTGAAAAACCTATGCCTGGAGCCCCCTTGGATTTTACCTCAGTCTCCGAACCTTCTGTCCCAACATCAGGGTCAGGTTCTACCCTGTCATGTCAGAACTCTCTGCCTGGCAGCCTGGTTAATCCAGGAACTTTGATTTCTTCTTTACTACCCAAGCAGGTTATGGATGTCATTTTAGAAGCCAGACATCCTAGCACTAGAAAATCTAATGCAGAAAAATGGAAAAGATTTTGTTCCTGGAATGCAGGCTCAGGATTCTGATCCTCTTCTTCCTAACATTACTTTAATCTTGTATAAAGAAATATGCACGCTATGCTGAAGTCCAAATATGCTCAGAACTGAGATAAATCCAAAATAAAAGCAACAGGACAATGCTGGAATAAAATGCTGCAAAATTCTTTATTCGTAAAGACCTGTCTTTACGAATAAAGAATTTTGCAGCATTTTATTCCAGCATTGTCCTGTTGCTTTTATTTTGGATTACTTTAATCTTACTTTACTTGACAGACCTCTTACAATAAGGGTCTCTTTCTCTTCCATTAAGATACATGCCTCTGCTATTTCTGCTCATTATAATACGGACCCTCCCATCATTTACCACCAGCTCTTGAGACAGTTTCTCAGGGGAGCTAAGAATTTAAGGCCTCCTAGATCTCCTCCCATTCCTGCTTGGGATCTCAACTATGTTTTGGAAAAACTAACCTTACCTCCTTTTGAGCCTGCTGCTTCTTCTGACATGAAGTTTTTATCTTAGAAGACAGCTATTCTGTTAGCCCTAACCTCTACCAGGAGGGTTTCAGAGTTACAAGCTCTTATGGCTGTGGAACCATGTATTATTTTTCATCAAGACAGGGTATCTTTGAGGACTAATCCTACTTTCATGCCTAAGGTGGTTTCCAAAGTGGCTTTAAATCAAACTATCCACTTGCCAACCTTTTTCCCCACTCCTCAAAATAAAGGGGAAAGGATCTTACATTCCTTGGATGTACACAGACAGCTACATTTTTACCTGGACAGGACCAAGGACATCAGAAAATCAGAACAATTGTTTGTTTCTTATGCTTCAAGTTCCCAAGGTAAAGCCAATTCAAAACGGACCATTTCTAAATGAATTGCTCATGGAATCAGATTTTGTTATTCACACCATGGAAAGCAAATCCCAGGGAGTATACGAACTCATTCCACCAGAGCTGCTGCCACTTCTGCGGCCTTCCTCAGAGGAGTTCCTACCAAAGACATTTTGGAAGCTGCAACTTGGAGTTCAGTGCATACTTTTTCAAAGCACTACAATCTACCTCTATACTCTAAGTCTAGGGCAGGCGCTGCCTCTGCAGTCTTGCAGGGCCTTTTAGCCGTCCCTTCTTCATTATGACCACCTCCCTTTCTTTCAGCTTTGGGATTCTACCCTACAGTCATGACTGCAACAGTGAAACACGATGAACATAGTACAGTTGTGTACACCTACCATAAATGTAGATGTTTGAGTGTCTTCACTGTTGCAGTCTGGGTTTCCCACCCTCCTGTCCCCTCTTGTTTTTATTTTTGTGTAGTTCCTTTCTTCACCATTCTTCTGAGGTGTATTTGCATAGGTTATGGGACCTTTTTCATTTTGGGACTCCTGACATCTGGGGCAAGAAAAACTGGAGAAGATGGCGTCGGCTGTCAGCTTTATACTCCTGGCGCTCTGACGTCAGGGAGCATGGTTGAACAGCCGACGCCGGACCCAGACTTTGGGATTCTGGCCGACCGAGGGCTGCCTGCCGGCAGGGGAGAACCCCTACAGTCATGACTGCAACAGTGAAGACACTCTAACATCTACATTTATGGTAGGTGTAAACAACTGTACTTTGTGTACACTTACCATAAATGTAGATTATTCGAGTGTATTCACTGTTGCAGTCCTGGTTACCCTCCCTCCAGCCCCCTGACTTCTCTGCTTTCTACCTTTATTCTTTTTGGCCATATCTTATGGCTATGGTATTTACTTTGTACTGGAGGTGTTCCATACCATGTAATTGCTTCCTGTTTTGGGGGCTTCTGGCATCTGGGGCAAGAAAAACTGATGCAGTGGCGTCGGCCGCATGTTTTATACCCCTGGCGACCTGACAGCATCCGATGCTGAAATACCAAGACTCTTGGTATTCGGGCTGACTGAGGGCTACCTGTAGGCAGATAATCCAAGTGTGATGACTGCAACAGTGAATACACTCAAACATCTACATTTATGGTAAGTGTACACAACTGTACTTTATACAACATAGCACTAGGACCATATTGTAGGCATTCTTCATGAATAGAGGTGGAAAAAAGTATACAGTGACGCGAAACGGCATTAAGTGTGCTGCTAAACTAATTAACAAAGCCACAGAGGTGAAAAGACTACTAGGCAAAACACAAAATATTTAAGTGTAGAAAAAGGGCAAATTACAAAACATCAGTATAGAGTATAGGAGTTGCTGCCTGAGTATAAAAACAGAAAGTTGACTCAAAAACAGTGCCCACCTGTTAGAAATTCTGTGCTGTTACCCCCATCCAGGAAACTGGTACAATGTACCCTAAACTATTGATGCCAAGACCAAAGGTCAATAGTGCAAGTGAGAGAACATCTGTAAAGTGATGCATCCTTTAAGAAAGGTTTTGATGCATGACAAAAAACAGCAAAGAACTCGGTGCTTTATTGATCTATGTTCAAGTACACACCTGAGATACAAGTTTGTCATGATTCTTTTCCACTGACCATCCTCACTTGGCCTTCACACCCCCTCCCTCTCCTGGTTCCAAAGCTACCTTTTGAACAGGCTGCAGACAGTAAAATGGCAGCACAATCGCCATTCTTGGACATCTCAGTCGGGGTGCCACAGGGCTCAGTCTTGGGCCCCATACGCTAACATTTTTATTAATGACCTGTATATACTGCTACTAATGACATGACTGTCATTCAGTATGCTGATAATGCTCCATGGCTAACCACAGCAAGTCCCTAGAAGATCTTCAGGAAAAGACTCAAAAAGCCTTTTCGGCACTAGGTTCATATCAGCAATTCCCACCTCCTGGTAAAAGTTAAGGAAAAGAAAGTTATGGATTTATCATAACGATAAATCCGTTTTCTTTTTCATCGTCTGGTTCAATCTGCTGGTTACTGGGTCAGACTCTGATCAGAAGCCTGCCATTTCTTCAAGACATAGCTTGCCAGGCTTCACCTCCCCTACCCACAATCCTTCATTCCCAAGAATTTCACAGGTCTAGTTTGCCCCTCTCTAACTTCTGTAACATACCAGCCTAATCGAACAGGAACTAAACATCCCAACAAAAAGAAACAAATGACTTCTCTTCCACTTGATCATCCTATGACGAAGGATTCTCCATACAGGCAGGGGCAGGTTGGATGGAAGGTTGAACCTGATGTTGTCTTTTCCATTTGGCTTCAACTTGTGGGACAGAGACCTCCGCTGCATAACATCCCTGGGAGGTTCTAAGGAAGGATGATGCACAATACAGTGGGACTAAATGAAGCCCTGGACTTTGAATGTTCAGTTTGTAGTGAGACACAAATGAGGACCTACCCAAGTAGCAGCTGCAGATGCATCATCTCAAGATGGTCTGGAAAACGAAGCATGGAAGTAAACCATTGCTCTGGCGGCACTACCTTTAGTGTGGAATGGAAAGTCAACCTTTCAAAGTGTATGCAAAGAAAATGCAGTCTGGCAACCACCTGGATAGCATAACCTTAGAAACACATTTACCCAAGCTAGACTTCGAAAAGGAAGCAAACTAGTCAGACTTCCTGAAAGACTTGGTCCTGTCCAAATAGCATCTCAACCATTTATGTACATCCACACAGTGAGAAAAGTATATGAAGCACATTAGTTTCTCAAGGTGCTTCTTCCTAAACCTGTAACTAGGCCACTCATTTTCAATACAGGGCCCAATGAAAGCTGCCCATTAAGTCCCAAGGCTGTTCCTGCATTTAAACTCAATTGCCATATTAGCCCTTGATATTAGTGTAATGTTTCCCACTGTCCAGCCCTAAGACTGGGTGCAACTTGATCCAATACCCAAAACTTGAAAACACCTTTCTCACACTCGAAGTCCCTGTATTAAGAAACTAATATGAAGTGAATATGGAATACTTGAGTGGTAAACAAGTGATGGACTGGAATAACTAAATGTGGATGGGCATGTTCAAAGATGTAATGATTAAGGCATGTAATGGTTTTAAATGTTATGTTTCAATTATAAATATTTTGATGGTTTATATCATTTTCATAGAAATTTAAAAGTACAAAGAAATGGACTGTTGCGAAGTGCACATACTAGTGTCAGACAGTTACCGAGTTGTTGGATTGATTATCAGTATTTTTGCACCCCGGGTGCTGCAGTTTTGGATAGATTTTCAAGGCAGCCAAAGGTAAATTATCCCTGCCAATCTGAAAATTAGATATAGATTCATAGATTAGTACTAGGCTAACTGCACTTGCAAGCCATTTTAAGCCTAGCCAATTATCCCTTGCGAGACTCAAACCCTCCACCTTGTGTTTGTAAGGCAAACACCTTAACCATTAGGCCAACCTCCCAATCCCTGATGCAGTTGGCTGCCAACTGCACCTTCATTGTGGAATAACTGGAACAAGATTTTAACAAATACACAAAAAAAGTCTAGGATTACCTCTAAGGGAGCTGAAAAGGGTCCTAGCCCTGAGAATCGGCCCAAATAGCAAACTGTTTCCACTTAATAGCATATACCTTCCTAGTAGAAGTCTTCTGGGAACAGGATAGTAAATGTACAATGCTATCTGTAAGCCTGGGAATTCTGGCCATCAAGATAACTGAAGAACCGAGGTGGTTAATATGAAGGTCTAAAGGTCAGTTGGGTCCAGGCCCACTGGATGAGAAATGAGATCCAGAATAGGATACAACATCCTGGGCAGGTGTCTGAGTCCACAGGAAGGGAAACTACACCTGCCAGGACCAAAAGGGAGCAATGAGGATCATAGTCGCTCTGCAGTGGGCAGCCTTCTGAAGAAATGTGATTATAAAAGTAACTGGTAAATACACATACAGGAGAGACTGGGACCAAGCATGAAGGAGAACATCTCTGGATGACTGCCCCTGAGGAGTGACTAAGGTATAATAGCTGTTGCACTTGGTGTTGGAGGGGGAAGCAAATAAGTCTCAACACGGAGTGACCTAGCATCGGAAAGTCCAAGCAGCTACCCTCAGATTGAGACAACTTGTGAGGAGAAACATTTTTCTGCTTAAACTATCTGCCAGAATGTTAGACTTCCCTGGGATGTGCCCTGTGATGTGCCCTGCAGCCAGAAAACGCAAGTGGAAATTGCCCACTGTCAAACCCTCATAGCCTGTAGACATAGGAGCTAATCGAGTTCTCCCCATTTGTTCAGACACCAAACGACGGACATATTGTTTGTCTGGATCAAAGTCATACTGTTGGGGAGAGCCTTCTGGAAAGCCTGCAGTGCAAGGAGGATGGCACTCATCTTCAAGACACTGATGTGAAGGTTGGCCTCTGAGGAAAACCTGGTCCCTTGAACTTTCCCTCCCTTTGAAATGCTCCCCATCACCCAGGAAGGGAAGCCCTGGTTCTGCAGTCTGCTCCTGCCATGAGGGGGAATTACTGACTGTGGGCAGTGGAGGGGGAAGAACAAACTGTCTCCAGTTGGTCATAGTTGGAGACTCCAAAAACCACTGAACCTGATCACAACAAACTTTCATCAACATTATGGGGAAATCCAATGGATGTGTCAAATAAGACCATTGCACTGCAAAGGTCCATTGCAAAGACCTCATATGGTACCTTGCTAGAGTGACCAGATTGATGAAGGCTGCAATTTGACCCAAATGTTTTAGAAGAGCATGTGCTGGCGTTTATTTTGTAAACAAGCAAAGAGACTGCTTGAGAACAAAGGCTTGAACACTCGAAGTTCTGGAAATTTATAGGTTCTTGTGCGTTGTGGTCACACATTATCAACACCAATTCACATTGCCCTACTTTTATCAAGTAGATCTTGCAGCTGCTGTCTGAATGTATTCTTTTCCTCACCAATGTCACTGATTCTGATCACATCCCTCACTGTCTTCTGAAGGCACTCCCTCATGACAATTCCCACACCATTTCTAGTCTGACTTCTCCTGAGTAGTAGACTCTGAATTCCAAGCCAAGTGGCTTTGCTGCACTGCCCTTCCATCTTGTCTCCTGGATAAATAGGATGTCCAGCCTCCTCCTTACCATCATGCCATCTACTTCCAAGCTCCATCTTTTCAGTGAACCTATATTGAGTGTAGTAAATCTTACTTCATGTTTGGCAGGTTGACTGGTTTTATGTCCACTTTTTGCTCAACAGAGCTGTCTCACATAACCCAAGCTGGGCAGCTGGACACTGGCCGACCAGTAGGTTATTGACCCAGGGCTTCTGGGCTTTATGGCAAGCACACTCCCCTCCCACTGTTAGCATGGATCCCAATTATAGGTGTGAGTAGGCTGGGTCCTCAACCCACTTATTACTGGCAAATAGCCATGCCCATTTGGCAACATTAGTCAACTTGAAGAGTCAACAAGTGCCATTTTTACACAGTTGAGTGGCTAGCCCTGCCACAGTGTGCAGTCTGTGATCAGTGTTCTCTCTTCAGGATACTGTGCAGCACAGTAGATGCCCAAAGTGGTTGGGCTGTACAGCTCTTCACCCTGTAGAGCACCATGTAGCATCTGTGCTGCTGTACTCAGCTTCATTCATTGGTAAGTTTAAGATGGAAACAAACTGAGGTGGGAGGAACCCCATAGAGACGTAGGGAAAACATGCGGACTCCAAACCGGCATTGGCCAGAGGTCAAGATCAGACCTTGTGCAGGAGAGGCAAAGGCCTTAACCATTATGCTAACTTGGAACTTGGTCTCTTCCTCCCAGAGTATTTACCAAATACTTGGCTCCACTGATCACCCCAGAATGAGGCCAGCCATGTTTACACCCATTTAAGGATGACAGTCTGCAAGACAGATCTCAGGAAGGCATCCACAGTTTTCAGAAGTACACAGTCCATTGCTTGACCAACCTGGACAGGTACCCAAGTTTTGAGAACTCCAGCTTGATATTTGCCTGTATCAAAACCTTCTTGTGGATGGTGATGGACACCAGATCAGGCAGACTATCCCTTCCACAGGAAGAAGTCCTTTCTGCATGCCTTCTTTTACCAAATGGTATGGAAGATGCACATGGCAGCAAGGTCTTTCCTGAAAGGCAGCAGGTTACATATCCTTCTCCATCCAAATGTCACCCTTAGCCTCACTGATCCCATGGTACTTAAGTAATAATTTTTGGAACATCGCCATCAATCTCTCGAAAAAGTTATCGCTGATGCCCAAAATAGAGTGAATGAAGATGGTAGGTACACCAACTACAGGCAGTCCCCAGAAGGACATTTGTAATCCATCAGGTTTTCAGATCCTGACTACAGGTGCCTTAGACTTTGCCTGCAGGGACCACACTTGTATAATGAGATTTAGAGCAAGTGATAACATCAAAGAAATGCCACAGAAATGTGGTACATGAGAAAGCAAGAGGGGACATGCATTTGTCACTTGTCCAGATTAGTCACTATAACTTAGAATCTGGCGTCAAGGCAAGGGCTTCACCTGCAGACCACCTTTATCCATTCAAACCAAAACTCCCTTTCATATTGCTTAAGAAGGTCTTCCTCCAACCTGTGTAGATGGAAACTGAGTGGGTAAGTCTTCCTAAAGCTAGTAAACAAATGTGAAGTCCCAGAAATTTGTCACCCAGTAAACTACTACTCGAGAAGTTTTGCTCCAGATAACAAAACAGAGTAGCAGTAGCAACAACTACTGTTTTGATGCACAGTATCAGGGTCAATGAATGCCTTCTCAGTCCCATGGAGCAGACGGCTGCGTGCCACAGCTTTTGTTCTCTCAGCTGGTGTAGATGTAGGAACCCCTGCAGCTTCCAGCCCCTTGCAATTGGGAAATGATAGTTCACCCCACACATTGGGTGTTTAAGCTAACAGATTGGTTGTTAGAAACCTTAACTGTCTACTTTTCAGTGTAAATGGTCCATCCTAAAGAGGCAAGAAAACCCAGTGCTATGAAGGTCATACCTGGTGAAATGGAAAAGAATTTGTGTTCAGCTGAGAAACTAGAAGCTACACATGCTGTCCTGTTTAATAGAACTTTTCATAAAAGGTGATGATTCTCTCTCAAGGTTCTTTTGTCTTATTGTTGACATGCATACCTTTGTACCTTCCTTTGAATGTAATTCCCACAGTGAAACAGTTCATGAATGGGGTGCTCCACTTAAGTTTACCACAAAGCCCAGTTGACATTTCTTGGGTTTGAATTTTGCTTGAGAGAATTCTCCTGTTTAAGCAACAGTTTCACTAGAGGGAGATCCATTTTTTATCCATATGGTTGACAAATTCCATTTCCTTTTATTATCTCCGTGGCAAGATGCAAGTACAGGCCAGAACCCAGTGTAGCAGAGAAGCACCAGCTGCTGCAGCCTTCTTCCGAAATGTTTTGGCTCATTGTTTGTGACATGCACTTGGACCAGTATTCTTACCTTAACTAAACCATGAAAGCCTGATGTACAATCCAGTAGCAGGGCAGGTGTTGCCACAGTCTCCTGCAGGGCATGTAGGTTCCTCCTGCAGGGCATGTAGGTTCCTCCTACCTCGGCCTGGGACACATTAACCCCTGTATCTGCTTCAGTACTCCCCAGGTATAATGAATTGTACTACAGCAGTTTGACTTAGAGCAGTTGTGTGAACATATTGTTAATGACAGTAGCTGTTTAAATGTCAGTTTCACTGCTGCAGTATGACATTTTTTCCATCTCTTCATATTGTTAATGACAGTAGCTGTTTAAATTTCAGTTTCACTGCTGCAGTATGACATTTTTTCCATCTCTTCATATTGTTAATGACAGTAGCTGTTTAAATGTCAGTTTCACTGCTGCAGTATGACATTTTTTCCATCTCTTCATATTGTTAATGACAGTAGCTGTTTAAATGCCAGTTTCACTGCTGCAGTATGACATTTTTTCCATCTCTTCATATTGTTAATGACAGTAGCTGTTTAAATGTCAGTTTCACTGCTGCAGTATGACAGATGTCCTTCATGGATGCATCTGCAGTCATAACAAGTGGGTTGTCCTGTCGTCAGGCAGCCCTGCAGTCGGCCGGATTCCAAAGTCCGGGTCCGGCTTCGGCTGATGTCGCACTCCACCCGACGTCATCTCTGTTGGTCTTCGGGTATAAAAGCATCAGCCGACGCCATTTTCCTCAGTCTTTCTTGCCGCGTGGCGCCCGAAGCAGAAGCTGTTCGCAACTGCCGGTCGGCCGGATCCAGAGATTACTTCTACCGAATACTACTAAGACTTCTAAAGCTAAGTACCCGGTTGGGGACTCTTTCTTGCCTCAGCCGATGTCAGAAAAAGTTAACAATTGTTTAACCTGTGGGAAACAAATACCTCATAAAGATTTCCACTCTTACTGTCTGCCTTGTTTAGGCCCAGCCCACGACGTAGCAGCCTGTTCGGCCTGTGCCTCTTTGAACCGGCGAACGCTTAGGCGTCGGCCGGAGTTTGCAGAACAGTTTTGGGGTACTGATTTTGCGTACATTATGCCGCCGGATCCTCCGACTACCCAATCTTCAAAAACGCAAAGATAAAGACCGACACTTTCGCGGTCCGCGGTTTCGGCCGAAACCACGGTAAAGCAAACATGAGTGTCTCGGTTTCGGCGAAACCGAGAAAACTGATCAAAGTACAGCTGAACCTATTCTTACAACTGAGGCCCCTGCTACAACTCTTGAATCGACCTCAGAAATTTTACCCACTCACGGTGGTTGACTTATCAGACACCATCCCCTTGGATGTCTCTACCCCAGCACGTGGTGCTGCTAGGCCTCCAGCAGCCATGTCCATTAAGGCCTTCGCCAGGGCTAAAGCAGCCAAGACTACTAAATCAGTGCCTGTTAAACCCCCACATCCAGGCCCTCTTCTAGTTCTCAAATGCTTTCTTTGGCAGAAGATTTAATTTCTTTAATTAGAGGATCTCAATCTCACCCAGACAGGGCCTCTCAGCCCCAGAGAAGAGACCTAGGGCAGAGCCCCTGAGCCAGTGTCTTCTGATGATTCTGATAATGAATCAGACATAACTGACCAGCCAGAGGCTCCTTCTCCACTTTTGAAGATTCTGATGCTGAAGAATCCATTCCAGCTGCTTCCCCACCAGAAGAATTCTCCTTTGGGGAAACCTTGCATGCCATGCGAGAACAGTTCCAATGGCAGCAACAGGATTTTTCAGACTCCAGAAAAGACTTAGGACCTTTCTGCACCTCCCACAGCACAGGCCCTTAGCTATACCTCCTGTTCTCTCTGTGGTGGATGATGCTTTCAATGAGGTTTGCTCCGCTCCAGATTCTTTACCCCAGGCCCCTGCCAAACCAGACAGATTTTACAGGGTGCCAGATACTCATCACCACCTTTACAAGGCCCCACTTGCAGACCCAGAAACTATATCCCAGGGTCCCAAGGCAGTAGCAGCGACCACAGCTAAAACCCTATTCCTTCTGAAAGGGAAGCAAGGTCATTAGACAGATGGGGTAAAAGGTCTACACTTCAGCTACTCTCTCAGCTAGAGCCTTAAACTGTCAGTTTCACATGATACAATACCAAGAGTTTATGCTTGATCAGTTAACTAAAAACTAACCACTGATGAATCTCTTGATAAGAAATATGTATTAGAGATGGTAAATAACATACAACAAGTTAGCAACCATTCCTTAAAATGTGGCTATGATGCACTGGAGGCTTCATTTAGATCAGCCATGACAGGCACAGTGATAAGAAGGCATGCATGGCTAAAGGAACAAGCCTTACGGATCATGTTAAAGCTAAGTTGCTAGATGCTCCTATGGACAAGACAAGTTTGTTTGGTACACCTGCCCAGCAGGTTATGAAGAAAATGGAAGAAAAGGCAAAATCTGTTCAAACTGTTAAAGATTTCTTGCAGGGCCAACCCCAAGGTTTAGCAGGCAGTGCCCTGCCAAAAATTGGCCCTTTCCTGTCTCCACAAAATTTCAAAGGGGCAGGACTAGGCGTTCCAGAGGCAGAAACCAATCCAGAGGAGGTGCCTACAGAGGACGACAGTGGCAAGGTAACAACAGAGGCACAGACACAGCCACTGCCACTACATCAGCACAACCACAGTGACTTAATCCTAACTCCGCCTACCAGGGAACAAATAGCAGCTCCTCTAGGCGGAAAGTTAACCTTATTTTCAAAGAACTGGCACTACATAACAAAAGACAAGTGGATTTTACAAACCATAGATCAAGGTTACCGGTTTCACTTCCACACTTTACCAGTAAAAGAGGAATGCCAAATCTACCTCCAAATCAAAAAACAGAGGCTCTACGCCAGATAATGGAGTTAGCAAACATGAGAGCTGTGGAAAGAGTGCCAACAGCAGAACAAGGAAAGGGGTTCTATTCCAGACTATTCCTAGTTCCAAGAAAGGAAAAAGTTGGAGACCAATTCTCGACCTGTCCACCTTAAATACATACATCATTGTCCCAAAATTCAAAATGCTGACCCTACAGCAACTTCTTCCCATGCTGGGCAAGGAGTCTTGGCTGGTAACTCTAGATCTCAAGGAGGCATACCTGCACGTCCCCATTCGACCAATCTGCAGAAGATACCTCAGATTTCTTGCAGGATCAGAGCACTATCAATTCTCAGCATTGCCCTTTGGCTTATCTACTGCCCAGAGTATTCACAAAATGCCTGGCATCAGTAATCGCCCATTGCAGACTACAGGGAATTCAAATTTACCCATACCTGGACGACTGCCTGCTACAAGGGGACAACAAAAGCAAGCTGACAACAGATTTACAAAGGGTCATTTACTTGCTACAAGGACTGGGATACACAGTCAATTTACAAAAGTCAAGGCTGATACCATCCCAAACAAGGACATTCTTGGGCTGAATTGGACACAGTACAACAAATGGCATTCCTGACTACAGAAAAACAAAAGAACTTCCTCTTTACTTCTTGGCACTAACAAAACTGAACAAGTTAACAGCAAGAAAATTTCTGCAGGCCTTGGGCTTCATGGCATCATGCATAATCTTGGTCCCATTTGCCAGACTACATATGAGGAAACTACAGTGGTACCTAAAGAATTTATGGTCCCAACACAGACACAGTCTAGAAACAGAAATCCCACTAATTCCATGCTTAAAACAGGAGTTCCTATGGTGGGCTCAGGCATGCCAGTCAAACCCAGGCCTACCCTTTCGCAGATGTCAACCAAGCCAGACCATCACAACAGACGCTTCAGACCTAGGATGGGGCCCACATGCTGGACAAATGCGTGCAAGGATTGTGGACACAGGATCAACTTCACCTGCACATCAATCTAAAAGAAATGCTGGCAGTAAAACTGGCAATCCAAAAGTTCAAACCATTCCTCAAGGAGGGCCAGTTGATGATAAGGACAGACAACACCACAGTCATGTGGTACATCAACAAACAGGGAGGCACTCATTCATACCCCTATGCAGAATGACCTTGGAGCTGTGGACCCTGGCACTCAGCTACAACATTCAGTTACAGGCAATATTTGTACCGGGAAAGACAATACTCTAGCAGACATATTAAGCAGAACCACCCGGATGCCCACGAATGGAAGCTGCACCCGGACATCTTCAAGACCATCTCAAAGAAATGGGGAATGCCACAGATAGACCTATTCGCATCACCTCTCAATCACCAGCTCAAAAATTCTGCACAAGGACATTCCACCCACTAGCATGGAAAGTGGACTCACTCTCCTTCAACTGGAAAGGCCTAACAGCATATGCATTCCCACCTCTTCCTTTGATACACAAGGTACTACTAAAAATCAAGGAAGAACGTCCAAGGATAATCCTGATAGCCCCAAACTGGCCAAGACAACACTGGTACCCACTACTGAAGAGCATGTCTCGGAACAATATGTGGCCAATACCCCTGATGCCTTTGATGTTAACTCAGAACAACTACAGCATCATACGTCCAAACCTAAAAACGCTGCAACTGACTGCATGGAACATCACATAGCAGCGGCTAATCCAGAACTTTCCCAAAGAGTTAAAGACATTATTCTTGAAGCACGCAGACCTTCAACAAGAAGGAACTATGCTGGAAAATGGAAAAGGTTTGTCATTTGGAGTACCGAAAGAGGAAAAGATGTGTCAAACATAGATATGCCTAACATTCTGGAGTATCTGGCCGAACTTCTTCATTCAGGCCTGTCCTACTCCTCCATCAAGATACATGCATCAGCTATTTCAGCAGAATACAGCTTTGATCCACCTGTTTTTCGCACCCTTTGCTCAGGCAGTTCCTCAGAGGAATCAAGAATGTAAAACCTCCAAGGAAACCACCATTACCAGCTTGGGATTTAAACTTTGTGCTAGAAAAGTTGACACTATCACCCTTTGAACCAGCAGCAACAGCAGACCTACAACACCTGTCATGGAAAACTGCTTTCCTACTGGCAATTACTTCAGCAAGGAGGGTTTCAGAACTACAGGCCTTAATGGCAGTGCAACCCTTCCTAATCTTCCACCAAGATAGAGTGTCCATGAGGACTAATCCTACATTTATGCCCAAGGTGGTATCCAGAGTATCTTTAAACCAGGCAATCCACCTACCTACCTTCTTTCCCAACCCACAAAACAGAGGGAAAGAATACTGCATACCTTGGATGTACATAGACAGCTACGCTACTACTTGGACAGAACAAAAATAGCAGAAAGACTGACCAACTTTTTGTAGCCTATGCAACAGGAAGGGAAGGAAAAGCTATTTCCAAACAGACAATCTCCAAATGGATAGGAAATTGCATACGATACTGTTACTCCTTCCATGGAAAACCAATTCCACAGAACATAAGACCTCATTCTACAAGGGCAACCGCCACTACCACAGCCTTCCTACGAGGAGTGGCAACCAAAGACATTATTGAGGCTACTTGGACCTCCGTGCATACATTTGCCAAGCATTATAATTTGCCTCTATATTCCAGATCCCGAGCAGGGTTTGCCACTGCTGGTACTGCAAGGGATCCTAAACACACCATAATCTACTTTTATCCTCCTCCCCTAGTTGGCTATGGTATTCTACCCACTTGTTATGACTGCAGATGCATCCATGAAGGTCATAGTACAGTTTTGTACCTACCATAAATGTAGATGTCCGAACTGGATAGCATCTGCAGTCAGGATTACCCTCCCTCCTTCCCCTCTGTGGTACTCCTAGGGTGTTTACCCTCCTAATAGCTAGCTGTTGTTGGGAGTCTTTATGGTGTATTTGTTTGTATATATGTACATATATGCTTATTGTTGTGTTTACCTCTATCTATTTGGAAACATTGGCATCTATCCAAATTTTAGCCTGCAAGAGGGCTACTGGCATCTGGGGCAAGAAACACTGAGGAAAATGGCGTCGGCTGATGCTTTTATACCCGAAGACCAACAGAGATGACGTCGGGTGGAGTGCGACATCAGCCGAAGCCGGACCCGGACTTTGGAATCCGGCCGACTGCAGGGCTGCCTGACGACAGGACAACCCACTTGTTATGACTGCAGATGCTATCCAGTTCGGACATCTACATTTATGGTAGGTACAAAACTGTACTTTTTTCCATCTCTTCATATTGTTAATGACAGTAGCTGTTTAAATGCCAGTTTCACTGCTGCAGTATGACATTTTTTCCATCTCTTCATATTGTTAATGACAGTAGCTGTTTAAATGCCAGTTTCACTGCTGCAGTATGACATTTTTTCCATCTCTTCATATTGTTAATGACAGTAGCTGTTTAAATGTCAGTTTCACTGCTGCAGTATGACAGTTTTTCCATCTCTTCATATTGTTAATGACAGTAGCTGTTTAAATGCCAGTTTCACTGCTGCAGTATGACATTTTTCCATCTCTTCATATTGTTAATGACAGTAGCTGTTTAAATGTCAGTTTCACTGCTGCAGTATGACATTTTTCCATCTCTTCATATTGTTAATGACAGTAGCTGTTTAAATGTCAGTTTCACTGCTGCAGTATGACAGTTTTTCCATCTCTTCATATTGTTAATGACAGTAGCTGTTTAAATGTCAGTTTCACTGCTGCAGTATGACATTTTTTCCATCTCTTCATATTGTTAATAACAGTAGCTGTTTAAATGTAAGTTTCACTGCTGCAGTATGACATTTTTTCCATCTCTTCATATTGTTAATGACAGTAGCTGTTTAAATGTCAGTTTCACTGCTGCAGTATGACATGTTTCCATCTCTTCATATTGTTAATAACAGTAGCTGTTTAAATGTCAGTTTCACTGCTGCAGTATGACATTTTTCCATCTCTTCATATTGTTAATGGCAGTAGCTGTTTAAAT